>NW_027466061.1:28795000-29010000 GCF_046127955.1 Nelusetta ayraudi
CGCACAGACAGAAACGCGCACATGAGATTTCATGTGAACGCTGTAAAAAAAAAAAAAAAACAGAGGCAGCCCGCGGCATTTTTTCATCTATGTTGCGGGTTGAATGTGACGTGTGTGTGACCTCACTTCACTGGCTGCTGCCGCCACGTCCCTCCCCTTCTCCTTTTTGATGTCAGCAGGGGGCGCCCCTCGCAGTACTTTGACCACGTACAGAGCCGCACTGCAAAGAGACGTCGACGTCGGCATCATACGGGCAAACGAAAAGAAATGTTGGAAGGCAAGAGAGAAGAAAAGTGGTCTTTGCATCTTTGTCTCCTTGGTCCTATAATGTTACATTGACAAGGACACCCTCAAATGATGATGACGGGGATAAAACAGCGCCACCCACCTGAAGTAGTAGAGGCAGACTGAGGAGTCCGACAGCTTCTGGGCTTTTGTCATCAGTTTGTCCAAAAGGTCGTGCAGCTCCCCCTGTCTGTCGTCGATGGTTCTGCAGTAGACCTTTGACCGGCACAGCTGGTTCCTGACAAAACGAATAAGATGTTAAGACGATCAGGAAGACGATCGTCAAGACACAGAAACCTGTGGAAATGTCTTAAACTTGTCAGAAATCAGCATTTGAGCCTCAAAATGCAGATAGATTGTCAGGCGCTGGGATGGGAAGCTGGGAGACACCACCGCCGGCCGCCAGGGGGCGCTACCTGAAGATGTCTGCCACTCGGCGGAGGAAGTCCTGCTCCTGCTGGTTGCTGCCGGAGCTCATTCCCTTGTTGATGATGCTGAGCAGCGGCTCGACGAGGCTGAGGACCAGCGAGCTGCCGGCCTGCCGTGTGACAAACACCTCCACCAGGTCCAGCACCTGCAACAGGAAGTCGTACCACGTCAGCTTCCCCTCGGCTTCCGGCGACGGACGTGAGCGGGGGAGGCAGCGCACCTTGATCTTGAAGTCTCGAACCAGCGACTTCTCCTTCTGCAGCTTTGACTTCTCGTCCTTCTTGGCCTGAGTCTTCTTCTTCTGCTCAGAGAAGAGCGCCGCCAGGCCCTTGTCCAGCTCCATCATGGCATCGTCATCCAGATCTTCATCGCTGCTGCCGTCCTCCTCCGCGGCCTGAGACAGAGCACAGTGGAGGACTGTGATCACACGCAGACTGTCGTATGAAACAAGACACTTCGGCACTCTGTTGTGGCTAGTCAGGTGGATTTTCATGGGGAGTTAGCATGTTAGCTCTGCTTGCTTCGCAACACCAGGAGAAAAATAAAACCCACCAGAGCATTTTTCTGCTGCAGAACCTTCAGCAGATCCAGGCGGAAGTTCTGGTCCACTGCGTCATCGGCCAACTCCTCCTCCTCCTCCATGTCCTCATCATCATCATCATCATCTTCTTGTTCATCATCATCATCGTCCTCATCATCTCCCTCTTCATCTGATTCACCTGATTCACCAACCTGACAGATCACAAATCACAAATGTCAGTGAAACAGCATAGCAACTGGAGGGGAAGCTGCATGCTGGAGACAGGAAGCCAATCACTGGCACATCTTCTGGGAATGTCCAGCGGTTCAGCAATTCTCTACCTATGTAGTTTTCCACATAATGTTTGGATTCACAGTTGAGACGAACTGATGAATATCTACAGTATTTGGCATCTAAACAAACGCTAGGAAAAAAGTCCTTGCAAGGCATCGGTTGCCCGGATCCACCTACAATACTGGAGTGGAGAAGCAGAGTAAATGAAGTTTACCGTATGGAAAAGATGACCGTCTCCCTGCACCTTCAGAAAGGCACTTGCATTAAACCCTGAACCAAGTGGGTTGGATAAATTGGTACTCTATAAATGGAAGATCTGAAAGGTTGACTCTGCCCCTTTTCTTTTCTATTGTTACAATTGAAATCAAACAATTGTATTGTCTTGCTGAGCCGAACCATTTGTTTGTGATGCTCATATTTAATGTTCAAACTCACTGACAGACTTTTCTTCTCTCTTTTCACTCCCTCATATATACCCGTCTTTCCCATTGTGTTGAAAGCTTTCAAAAAGTAACATGCCTGATTTTTTTGTATTTTGTTCAGTTTTGTAAAAAGAAAAACATACAGTGAGTGGCATAAATTGACTGTATAATGTTTGAAAGCAAACACTGTATTTTAATGAAATCTCTAAATAAAAAAATAAAAAAATAAAAAAGAAAGCGCACAAGACATACAAAGTTAAAGGCGAAATGTGTAAGATTTGGAGACCTCTAGTGGTAAGAAAGTATACTGCAAACAAATATTAATGTTCATCCTTGTGTTTTGATGCTCCGCATGGCTAACAGTGCGTTAGTGACTACACACATGAACGTCACATAAAGGAGGAACTGACCTCCATCTCTTCATCACCATCTCCATCATCATCATCATGGTCCTCCTGACTTTTGATGTCATCAGTGACGACGAGTGCACCGTCCTCCTCGCTGTCCTTCTCGGGGTCCAGGACCTGCGCACGCCGACAACATCACCGCAATCAGAACAGCAACCTCAGTGTATCACTGCACAGAATCTAAAACCACCCACATTTACTTTTGTACCACATTGAGACACTTTTGCGCATCAGGATAAAAAACCCGGCAGACGAACGAGTCGTCCAGGAGTGAAGAACATCAGCCGAGCATCTGATAACATCCCGTTTCTCTGACTGAACAAAGGTGTCGTGTGTGTCATCATGTGAGGTCATGTGACAACGAGCGACTGCACGCGGGTTACTCACTTCCAGGATGGCGCCCAGGGCTGCGGCGGTGACGTTGGGGCAGATGGAGGAGAAAACCGTCTTGCAGACTTGTCTGATGTGTCGGCTCTGCTGGGAGAGCAGGGACAGCAAGATGTCCACCATCACCTCCACCCACTCAGGCTCCGCCTCCTCCTGCTCAGCAGCTGGACAGAATAAAGAGAAAGAAAGAAAATCTTAGCATTTAAAGAAAAGATTTTACATTTCAAGTGCAAAGCATCATTCTCAAATTCAAAATTTTCTAGAAAACCTTTCTGCTTCTTCTTCCTCTTGGATTTCTTCTCCTGCGCTTTGTCCATGCAACTCTGCAGGTCCCTCAAGACGTCCAGCAGCTCTTCAGGGGCCTTCAGGGGCAAACAAACAAAACCAATTCAGAGACTGATTTTGTTTCGTCTTTTGTTGCCTCGTCGCTCACTTTATTCGGCGCTCCTTCCACCCTCACCTTAAAGAGGTGCATGCCGACCAACAGGAAGAGCTGCTGGAACGCCGTGTTCTCTGCCGTCGCACCTTTCTTGGACTTCTTCTTCAGGTTCGCCACAGACTCCAGCATGCTGGGAACGGACCACAAGTTACTGAGCGTGCTCACTAGTCTGTCAGCATGCTGTATTTTGTATCCTGCGCAGGCAATCGGCCGCCCCACCTGTCCCAGGCCTGCCTCTGCTCGGCGCTGAAGGGCTGGCAGCTCTCCACGTGCTTCGGATGGCTGAGGAGCATCTGGGCGAACTGCACCAGGTGGTAGATCCACATGGTGCCGTCGGCCGTCACTCCGTGCGCCCTCTTCTGGCCGGCGGCGGCGGCAGCGTCGCCTTCAGCCGTGTCCTCGGCCACCGGCAGGTGATGCATGGACATGAGGAGTCTGAGCGGAGGGCAGAGGCAGTGAGACACGCAGACATGTGTTTTAGGTTTAGGAGAATAGAAAACAGTGTCACGGAAATGATCCACCTCGCATCTGAGGGTGACATGAAGCGATCCTCACCCAAAGAAGGAGTTGACCAGCACGGCTCTGGTCCTGTCGTCCACGGGGGCCGACAGCTGCACCTCCGTCTCAGGGATGTCGGCGGACGCCTTCCTGGCCGCAAAGAACGCGTGGAAGAAAACGAACCTGGAAGAGGAAGAGGAGGAGCACAACACTCAGCTGAGGTTCTTCCCTTAGGACGTGGAGGCTCCCACAAGGCCCAGGCAGCCTCAGACTGTCCTCACCTGGCCAAATCCATGACGAGGTCCTCCTGCCTCTTCACCTGATGGTTGTCGATGATGGAGCAGAGTCGGGCGACGAGCCACTTCCTCAGCCGGAAGATGGAGGCTTCGGCCCTGCAGAGGGGTTGGGGAGGGGAAGCGAACAGATCAGATCACCGTCGTCACGTCCCGTTTGGGCGACTTCCACCAGCGCCAGCGTCCAACACTCACTGCTCCTGTCTGTCCTGCCTGGCCTTCTGCTTGCGAGTGCTGAAGTCCAGCATGGTGTCCAGCTGAGGTCGCAGGAAGGTCGTCTTCAGCCACTGCACGTACCGCTGCAGCGCCTCAGGCTGGAGGTGCTGCACCACCCGCCACACCGACGGCACCACTGGGTAGCCCTGGTTGGTCAGCGAGGAGAAGCCCACCATCACCGCCAGCTGCTTCTCCACGTCCGGGCAGCCCTGCAGGAAGTCCGACACGTAGACCTCCATCTCCGGGGCCAGCTTGAAGCGGTCGGGTTGCTGGGACGGGACAAAAACTGCCGTTAGATGAAAATCTGAATGTGCACAAATCAAGACAGGCAGAACTTGAAAAGATCTCGGACGAATCGGCGATTCAAACTAATGAGCCAGTGGCTGCGTTTCCCTGACAGCTTTTCGCAAAATAAAAGCGATATTTTTAAAATTTCAACAAAGCACAATTGCGATTTGCAGGTGTTTCCACTGAAGGGTGTGAAGCGCATAAACCATAATTCTCGTAAAATTCATGAGAATTATGTTTGCTGTCCAGAATGGTTGTTATATTTTTCTCTTTGATTACTTGTAAAAAAAAAAAAAATCAATCTCCTCCTCCGTCCAATCATAATGCGCCATTTTCACTTGAAGTGAACTGGTCATGTGACCTCGTACGTCATGTCCGCCGACGTGTAAATGCAAAAAAAGTGTTTTCATCACACTTTTGCGATATACATCTCTATCAATACATCTGACAAACCACCTCCCGAGAGCATCAAAACCTTTTAGCCATATTTGAGAGTTTTTTCAAAGTTCGCTGTTTCCATTACCAGTTTATTATTGCGATATTTAGGTTTTACGCAATTCTAGGGGTAATGGAAATTCAGCTTGTAACTTAATAATAACCTCCAACAGCGCCAGTACCAGCAAGGTCTTTTTTTTTTTTTGAAATTGCATTTTTACTGTAGTGTTGTGAAGTGTCATCTCCTGAGGTGGTGAAAGATCTGATAGGCTGAGCTCAGGTAGCCACAGCAGGGATTCTGCCAGCGCCACACTGCTTTTCCCAGCCCTGTTGTTTTCTCTAAGAGGCCTCAATTTGTCAGGCTGGCGTCAGTCTTGACAACAAGCAGTTCCAAACATTTTGAATTAATTAAGAGGAATTCCAAGAGCACTGATACACAGTGGGACAGGGGAACGGCACTGGGACAAAACAGTCTGTGTCCAATTAGAGGCCCCCGAGGGTTTTGAAACTTGTATCAACCCTGCAGCAGATTTTAACAGATGAACAGGCAGAAGCAGCCTGGTGGCTGACCTGAGCCGACACCACGTGCTCCCCGTAGTGCTGCATCACATCTCCGGACAACACTTCCTTCAGCTGCTCCACGGACAGGAGAGGCAAGGCGCTGCCCAGCAGGCGGAAGCTCAGGTAGCTGCAGAGGAAAGAAACGAGAAACCACGGGAGACCGTCACCACCGGCAGCAGCTGACGGATCAAGTCCACAACAGGGCGGAAGGACTCACTAGGTGGCGCCAGGATGCTCCTTGAACATGCCGTCCACGATGGCGTTCTTCCAGAAGAGCGGGAAGCTGCCCTCCTTCAGGGAGAGCTTCAGGAGGTCCACGGCCACCGGTGGCACCGCCTGCTCCTTCTTCATCGAGCGAGCCGCCATCTTCAGCACCTGGGTCAACCTGCCACACCAAGAGCCTGTTAGGACAGCGTCGCTCCCATATCAGGAGGTCAGTTCTATCTGCCGTCTGTTCATCTTACATTAGCTGCGGTGCCATGGGTGAGTAAAATGGTAAATGGACTGCACTTACGACGCGCTTTCCAGCACCTTGACAGTACCCCAAAGCGCTTTACAGTGACCTCTCATTCACCCATTCACTCACACACTCATGCACCAATGGGTGGCTGCTGCCATGCAAGGCACTGCCAGCCCCATTGGGAGCAATCAAAGGTTTCCGTGTCTTGCAAGGACACAACAAGAGACTGGGATGGGGCGGGATTTGAACCACCAATCTTTTGGTCATTGGACAACCCACTCTACCTCCTCAGCTGCAGTCGCCCATGGGTGACAGTTTTCCAGTAGAGGCGTCACCAAGGTCGCAGTTTCCATCCGCTACAACATTCACGTTTTTTTGAAGACAAATTCTTGGAACCCAGTCATCCAAACACCTCATGTTGTGCTGCGGTGTTTGCTTCTCCACACCCGCCACTCGGTGGAGTGGAAGAAGAGAGTTGCGTCTTCCTAAATGTCGCCTGGTTTGTAAATGTCATGGTGTTCACTTCATTAATCCCATTCACATCAATCTTTTCTCTGCAGGGGCAACGCTTGGAGCTCAATTAAGCATAAAGCCTCATTATTGTGGTATATCAACACTGGATTTTGAGATTACTTAGATAAGACGGGCTGTTGAAGCCACGCCTAAATGTTGTCTCGATGATGAAAGTCAGTCGTTATCAAGCAATGGGGGAAACTGACCGGAGACAAGTGAGGGGAAAAGTGGGGGGGGGGTCATACTTGGGGATGTTTTCTGCGTTGATGATGGTGGAGGAGCCAAGCAGCTTCTTCAGCTTCTTGGGCTTGAGGGTCTGAGGGAAGCGCTGCAGCGCCACCAGCAGGAGCTGCAGCTGCTCGGGAGTGCTGAAGGCGGACGCCAGGTCAGTTTGCAGGGCGCTCAGGAGAACCTCCTCAAACACTTCCTCTGGGATCTGAGGACACACACACACACACACACACACACACACACACACACACACACACACACACACACACACACACACACACACACACACACACATCGGATTTAGAGAGAAACAAGACAGATATTGTTGCGATTCCCGTTTCCTGAAGTCATGTGGATGAGTTTGTCATCAGGAGCAGCACCTCGTTGAGGATGTCCATCATGGTTTTGGACGGCAGGTCCTTCACGTGCTGTCTGTGCTGGCCAAGGTTCTGAAGCAGCTGCACACATCCCAGCACGACCAGCGGCTCCTGTAGAAACACGGCACCCAGCTGAGAGAGTGCAACAACACACACACACACAACAGCAGACAGGATCTGCAGGTGGGCTCACGAGCGGGACAGCTCGCTCAGAACAGTGAGAACACAGTGTTTCATTGCATCCTTCGGGTACAACAAGTCAATGTCACCCACAATGCAGCAGGAAGGACAACGGGGAGGACAACTTGCCTTGGAAAGCCGACCGGACTGCTGGAGAGCGAGGACGCCGAACATGTTTCCAAAGAGCGCATTTCTGATCAGTTTCTGAAACAAAGGAGACGAGCGTGAGACGTGGACAGAATCCCAACAGAGGGCTTCAAGATAAAAGACAAACATCCCTTCTCACCTTCTTCACCGTCTGGAGGTTGTGCTTCTCTTTGATTCTGTCGAGGACGCTCTGTAAGGAAACGTCCTCGAAGGAACTTAAGACCTGGAATGAAAAGAAAAATGCTGTGCACATCACTACTTTTCAACTCCACCAAATCCTGGTTTATCAGGCACCCCTCCTCTAACCTGCAAATTACAATGAGCCTGGATAAACTCAAGAAAAAGTCAATTTGTGGGAATTGGGGTATTTTAATCTAGATGTAGACAGCACCCTCTGTTGGACGGATGTTGTATAGAAACACCAATGGACATGTGGTTTGGTTGGTGGCCTCCTGCACTCACCTGTCCCAGAGCCAGACTGAATCCAGGCCTCGCAGCCTCTCGCGTGTGAGCCAGTCCATCCACCAGCCGCTTGAAGGCGTATTCCAATTCATCTTCCTGCAGTGAACAGAGAAGCGCCGCAAGGCCACACAATGATGAGATGCTGCTGCACAGGCAGAATTAGACTGAGCTCCTGTCTCATAACACATCCTTGAACAAAATCTCTTTCAAGAAGCCACATGCTGCGAATAAGGTAGACCCCTATCTGATTGCCACCCTCATAATGAGGTGAAGAGGATTGTCACTGTCGACATGAGGAACCGCGGATGTACAAATCTCACTTGGGGAAGTCATCAGCGCCAGAAATCCAACTGGTCCCTATTTAGAAAATTACAACTCCCAAAATGTGCATGTACCTATGCTTGACAGAAAGGAGAACTAGTGCTGTGATAGTTCATGAATAGTAAAGTACACTAAAGATGACACCAACATTGACACTACAGTATATGATTGGGACTTTTTAACAACGCCTTCCTATGTTGGAAAGCTGCAACACCAGATCATTTAATTCATTCAACCGAGTGAAGATTACTGATAATGCTGCTGTAAAACAGAACTAATAATTCCCTCGACGTTTTCCATGCATGCTTCCACTAACTATATTTTTTGTTCAGTGAGCTCTTGAGTTGAATTCTCATTTAAACAAGTGCTTTGAAATGGTGATTTTCCTCTCCATTTGTTGCGTTTTTTATTTTATAAAATCTTTACAGTAGCTTCTTTTTATTGCCGAGCAGGCCGTCCGGACCCGGTGACAGTGTCTCACCTTGTTGTTGGTCTTCAGGTACCGAATCAGTTCCTCCACCGCCTTCAGCCGAACCTCCTGGTCCGGTTTGGCCAAGTCCCAGAAGAAGTCGAGAAAGACGCGGTTCTGCTGGAGGACGCCGGCCGAGCGCTGCGGCTGTGCTGTTTTTACCGGGAGCTCCACCATCTCTGTAGACATCACCACACGGCAGCACTGATCCTGTCCATGCTGCGACAGGGGAAACAACGTGTTTCGCAGCGCAGATTGTGCTTCCGGGTCAGCACTTCCGCCGCGCTGCTTTTTCTTCAGCCAATTC
Organism: Nelusetta ayraudi; assembly: GCF_046127955.1. Lineage (NCBI taxonomy): Eukaryota > Metazoa > Chordata > Actinopteri > Tetraodontiformes > Monacanthidae > Nelusetta > Nelusetta ayraudi. The sequence continues at coordinate 28,803,942 of NW_027466061.1, forward strand.
TTTTGACGGCGTTTCGCCAGGGTCTGCTTTGTAGAGCTTGGTGCTGCCACCCAGTGGTGTAAATGTGTTACTTTTAAAGTTAAACTTTTTTTTTCTTTTTTTGTTTAAGAAAGGAGGCGTTTGGGGTCAAGAGATAAAGAACCACGATGTGATTTGTAGTGGCATATGGTTAAATCAATGTCTCATGTGGTGATTATATTTGTCCACCAGTACTGACTGATTAAGCAGGTTTGAATGTCTATGTTTTTAACATATGGATGTATATATAATAAAGTAGAGACAAACTTTACACCAGGAAGCTTAATAAATATCAAACCTTCAGGAGAGTTTATTATTACAGCTGGAATCAAAAACACTTTCTCATTGCATAAAAAGTTTTTTTTTTTAATTAAAAACTGCATGCAAATTCCATTTCCATCAATCTGTCCTGACCGAACAGCAGATGTTGAAGACACAGTCGAACGATCAGAAAGTCAACGTTTCCAGCGGTCCCTTTCACTCGACGTGACTCGCCAGCACAGCATCCAGGGTGCTCTGGGCCTCTTTGATCTGCTGCTGCAGTCTCTGCTTCATGCCCTCATTGGCCGCCTTCTTCAGCATGTCCTGCATGTCCCTGATGGACGCGCGGTAGCCTGGGGCGTTGTGGAACACTCGGATGGCCTTGTCGCCGCTCGTCACCAGGAAGCGGCCGTTAATGTCAAACCTGAGGTCGGTGATCTCCTCGCTGTGGACGGCAGGCAGGTCCTCCTCCAGCTCGCCGCTGGTGGCGTTGTACATGGCCACGTTACATCCGTCGCTGACAGCCACCACCCGGCCGTCTGGGGAGAGCGCCACCCGGCTGCCCTCGGACGAAGCGCAGGGGACGGTCTTCAGGAGGTAGGGGTCCTGCTGCTTCTTGTACTCCACGTTAGTGTTCCACAGCTTCCATGTGCCATCTTTGGACACACTCACCATTCTAATGAATGAGAGAAATAAAGAGATTAGCCCAGTGGGATGCTTTATATGCTTATTAGCATTTATCAAGGAGAACCAAATTTTTATTTTCTTTCTGTCATTTGTTGAGCTTCGCAAGCTCATTAAAATGTCAGGCTTAACCAATAACCTGCTAGAGCTCACAGTATATTGAAGAAATAGAAAATGACATATCAATCTCAGGCAGCAAAAGAGCAAACTGGACTATTCCATTGAACCGCACACCGGTGATCAGAACTGTCCTTGTTACCTGTGAGAGTCGTTAGAAAAGGCGAATGCGTGAACTCCGGCCGAGTGGCCCTTCAGATCGAAAGCTCGCGCCACTTCCCGGAATTCTCCTCCCTTCCCGAAGCAGACCTCCCACACCTTCACGTCAGGAGTGAAGCCGCATGACGCAACAAACCTGAACACAGAGAAGGAAGGATTTTAAAGATTTCATTCTTTCTTTCCTTTACAAACTGTTAAATGATGAGCCAAGCCGACCAGGAGAGCCACCTGCAGCAAACCCATCAGGTTGGCACACTGACCTGCCACATGGGGAGATGGCGGCGTAAGAATTGGTCATTTGGTTGGTGTTGATGGAGGCCAGTACTTCTCCTTTCAGGTCCCAGATATGGATGCTGGTGTCAGTAGAGGCACTCATGATGAATTTGCCTTCAGAGAGGAAACGCAAGGACATCGTATGACATATTGTTACTGTCGACATGTATATATCACCCAACAAAAACGAGTATTGTAATCACTTGTCATATATAATATGTAACTCTCCCACAGCAGACAGAGACCCGTCGTCGGTACCTGTCTCTGCGATGCCAATGTTGAGGACGGGAGCTTTGTGCTTCTGAGGAAAGTCCTCAGGTGCCGCCTTGAAGCTGAATGTGCCGTCGTCCTTTTTCATCATTTTGAAGATTCGAATGGCATCACCGTAGGCCAACCAGGTGATGAACGCCCTACAAGTGCAAGATGGGAGTCAGAGACTGAGGAGGTGTGATATGGGCGAGAAGGTCACAAGATCTGTATGGAGCCGTCAACTAGGGAATGGACTGAGTTGAGTAAATATTATCAAATTGTTTACAGTCTTAGCTGTCAGTTTGCTCCATTTTTTTCCAGCAGATGTACAGACAAAGGAAAGGTGCTGACCTGGAGTCAGGGCTGAAGCGGACAAGCGTAGCGTGATCCAGCTCCACATTGGCCCTCAGACACTTGTGCTCCCGCTCCAGGAAGTCTTTAGTGCTCCAGATCCGCACAGTGCGGTCATCAGCGCAGGAGGCCAAGTACTTCCCATTACTGCTGAAATCAAGGCACGTCACATTCCCACTGTGGCTCTTCAGGGAAATAGATGAGGAGAAATCAAAACATGCTCCAGTATGATTCATAAGATGTCTCTCAATCGTTTCCTGTCGTTTAAATTACCTTGAGCGTAGCGGCCAACAGTGGATGGCTGAAAGTGTGCTGCGAGACTTTGTCCTTGCGGGTGCGCTGCTTCTCCTGCTTCGGTTTCTTGGGTGCAGAAACTTTTGCACCATTGCTCTCACCTATGAGACAGGACAGACACAGAGACGGTCATGAATATTTCTGACTGCACGACAGACAGAGAAATGCTGAAAACAAACTATATTCTGCACCTGTCACGGTTAAGTGGTGAACTGATGCAAGTTCTTCAGTAATTGATGCGGACACTTGAAATGCAGATCAGCTGCTGGCTGAATTACAGCGCAAATGAACTCTGAATACACGTTTAACAGGTGTGTGAATCCTGTGTGACAAAAACTCATCAATAAACAGCATTTGTCATTAATTGTTAATCACCAAACCAGAGAGCGGCACTAAGATGTAAATTAATCCTTTAATTAATTAGGGGCCCGAAATAGCCCAATAATCACCGGTATATTCCTTATATTAGATCCCTTTTTTGGATATGTAGCGAACAAGCCTCAACTCGCGATACTTGTGTCAAATTGAGCTATTACTAACGATATCAAAATAACGTACAGCGTCTAAAGCCTTAAAAATAGAACACGCTGACAAACTGACATTTGCTCCAAACTTCCTGGCGTTGTTTTTATCAACCGCTTCCAAAGTCCGCGTAGGGTTTGCCTTGGCTGTTAAGCGCACAGTTTGTCAAAACTCCATTCAACTATATTTGACCGTACGAAGAGACGCTCAGAAACATATCACAAGAGATGACTGTGGATAAGAATGAACCCAGCAAACGTTACGCACCTCAGTTGAGTTTGTGACTCATCGCACCCACCCGCACCCCTCCGCCCCCCTCTCATTCACCCACCGCTCCGGCGACAGCTAGCCTAGCCGAGCCTTAGCACGGAGGCTTCTTACCGGCGTACTCCGCCGCCTGCTCCTCCATACGGATTTCTTCTTTCCGTCTTCCCACAGCCAGCGCGACTAGACCAACCAGTGCGCCCAGCAACAGCGTCAGGGCGACCAGCGCGGCAAGCTCCATTGCGAAAGCTTTGTGCCACGTACTTTACACAACTCCACGGGGCTAACAGTCCAAAGCAGCGCACTGCGCATGTCACGTATTCTTCTTCTTCTTCTTCGAGGGATTCTTCTACGCGCTAGTCTCGCAGCAGCCTATCGCCAATCACTCGTCTAGCGGCTGATTTACTGCATGTAAAGCTCGCCTTTGCATATATAGTAAATACCTTTAATACAAAACCATAGTGGAATGAAAGTAAAGGTTGGTAGCCCTTCAATTGTATTGTTAATTAGCCTCGCTAACAACTCCGTGAAGATAAAAAAGTAAATAAATAAAAAATCTCTTGATTTCACTATTTTGTAATAAATGGATACATCACTTAGTTTGAGTGATTGGTTGAGTCGTTTAGAAAAGGGACTAACAATAGAAGAATGTAATCTTATGACATCTGTAAAGTCTGTTTTTATTCATTGAAAAATAAGCCATCACAATCGCACACTTGCTTACTTTTCACAAGAGGTTATTACCAAATATAAAACGGTTAACAGAAAATTGTATGCTTTGGGTTTAAAATGTTTTGTTTGTTTTTTTTTACTACATCTTAACTCACACTGATGAGTGATTTTCAGTGATGTTTAACTCAAGAAAAGTAATTCTTTATTCAACAGTAGATGATGGTAAATCCAATCTCTTCTCAGTCATCATTTCAACATGGACCAAAGGGGGAAAAAAAGAGGTAGTCTCGCACAAAAAAAAACATTGCAGGAATTTAATTCGAGAAAACAGTTTCTATCCACATCCATGACGCAAAGGATTGCTTTGGTTTGTCATCCTCACCATAAACCGACCTGCTTATTACCCTCGTTGGCAATTACAGAAAGAAAGAAAAAGGCCACAAACAAGAAAGATTCGGAATGTTGCATTGCATGAAACGAGAACACACAAAAAGTCTGCATTGTTGACGTTAAGACCTTTACTGAGTGGCCCATTTAGCACATAAACACATCATCCATTTACAGGATCTGGGAGCCAATTAAAAAAAATAATTTAAAATGTAAAATGCTAACACCTTGTAACTTCACATTTACACCGCAGCATCATGTTGCTCCTCCGAATGAACGCCACACCACTCACACTCCTTACGAAAGAGACTCGTATACTTGATAACATACAAACCAGTCAGCGCTTCACGTACAAAAATAAACATCTGAGCCGAGGCTCTGAACTGTCTCCTTAAGAGGAACCAACAAGTGTCCACATGCTGGAAACCAAAGTACTTTGGATATGCTTTTTGTTCAGATTCAAAACATTTTTTTGCCTGTCTGTTCTTCCTCTTCAAGTATCCTAAGTCGTCCATTCGCTGCTACAGTCACTAACTGGGTCACGTCAAGGCTGCATGAGCCAAGCAAGCCGGCACGGTCGTTCTCACTCCGCAGACATCAGCTCGACCCACAGGGAGAGGGGCAAGAAGCAAGAGAGCGTGGTGGCAGCCTGGTCAAAGGGATGGTGGGGCAAAGCAATGTCAGCCACACCTGGTGCGACAGTCAAGTCCTTTGAAAAGCACCACCAGGTTACTTCTTCCTGTTGTGCTGCCGCCGCGCCTGTAGCCTCTGCCGCGTTCCGGAAGGCTTCGATCCGGCTCCAATGGAGAAGGAGGGAGTTGCCGGAGACCCTCCTTATGGGACAAATGGACAAAATGTGTTAGCGAAAGACCAGATGTTTCAACCATTTACTTTTAAACAGCCAAAAAAATATATTTCTTGAGCTAGAAAATGTTAGGAGTTAGCTTTTTCTTTAGCTAATACAGTAGCGCAGCACTGATGACCCACCAAAAGGAACAGAGTTGAATCCTTGGACCGGAGTTCCTGGACTTCCAAAGGGAATTGGACCTGGGGTACTCTGCCCAAAGGCTGGAGTTGATGTGCCTGCAGAAAGAGGATACTTGAGGTTTAGGTCGACTGTTTAATCAAGCCACGTGTCCCACTAAATCATTAGCTAAATCCATGACAAACCACATACAAATAAAAAAAAAAAGTAACATATATATTTATATATATATACAATCTCACCAAACGCTGGTTTGTCTGCAGCAGCAGCTCCAAAATTGAAGTTCCCCATTTGTGGTGCAGGATTATTGGAGACCGGTGTTCCAAACTGGGGCACCGCAGCACCAAAGGCAAAGCCACCAGGTGCTGACTTGGCAGCGGCAGAAGGAACCTGCTGAGCTGCACCGCCGCCAAACGCAAAGGTGGCTGGAGTGGAGCTTGGAGTCTGGCTGGACGCACCGAAGTTTGGCGCCGCCGAGGGTGCAGCGGTTCCTCCGAAAGCAAAACCAGTGGAGCCGCCTCCAAACGATGGTTTGGCTGAGGTTCCGAATGTGGAGGCTGTCGTGGCAGCAGCTGCCCCAAAGGTGAATGGAGAAGGGGTGGTGTTGGAGACAGGAGCAGATGATGCTCCACTTCCTCCAAAGGTGAATGTCTTGGCAGGCTGTGCTGTGGAGGATCCAAAGGTGGCCTGTGGAGCTGTTGAGGAACCAAATGTGGCCTGTGGTGCAGTGGAGGAACCAAAGTTGGCCTGTGGTGCAGTGGAGGAACCAAAGTTGGCCTGTGTAGTTGTGGAGGAACCAAAGGTGGCCTGTGGAGCTGTTGAGGAACCAAAGGTGGCCTGTGGTGCAGTGGAGGAACCAAAGTTGGCCTGTGGAGCTGTTGAGGAACCAAAGGTGGCCTGTGGTGCAGTGGAGGACCCAAAGTTGGCCTGTGTAGTTGTGGAGGAACCAAAGGTGGTCTGTGGAGCTGTTGAGGACCCAAAGGTAGCTTGTGGAGCTGTGGAGGAACCAAAGGTGGTCTGTGGAGCTGTGGAGGAACCAAAGGTGGTCTGTGGAGCTGTGGAGGAACCAAAGGTGGCCTGTGGAGCTGTTGATGAGCCGAAGGTGGCCTGTGGTGCAGTGGAGGAACCGAAGGTGGCCTGTGGTGCAGTGGAGGAACCGAAGGTGGATTGTGGAGCAGTGGATGAACCGAAGGTGGATTGTGGCGCAGTGGATGAGCCAAAGGTGGCCTGCGGTGCAGTGGAGGAACCAAAGGTGGTCTGCGGTGCAGTGGAGGAACCAAAGGTGGCCTGCGGTGCATTGGAAGAACCAAAGGTGGCCTGCGGTGCAGTGGAGGAACCAAAGGTGGCCTGCGGTGCAGGGGCTTGAAACATGGTTTTACCCAGAGTGGAGATGGGTTGGTTGCTGGGGGCAGCAGTGGTGGAGGCAGTGCTGGTCATGGCAAATCCTCCAAATGAAGCTGTGGTCGTGCTCTGGGACAACCCTGCCTGGCCAAATGCGAACACCTTCTGGTTCGCAGTCTGAGTGTCTGGCTTTGCAGCACCAAATGTAAAGGTGCCATTGCTGGCAGTCGTGGCAGCGGGTGCAGGGGTGGTGATGGGTGCAGCGGCACTACCGGCAGCAGCAGCAGCGGTGGTGGCAGTAGCTCCAAACTGCAATGTGCTCTGTGTGGCAGGGGCCGGTGCTGCAGGTGAGCCGGTGCTTGTCGTGGATGGCGCCGACCAGTTCCCAAAGAGGGATTTGATGGTGGGCTGCGCTGCAATCTGAGCTGTGGTGGTGGCGGCGCTGCTGCTGGCGGTGGTGATGCCATTGGCAGCGGTGGATGCTGCCGGGAAACCGGCGAGAGTGACTGTGGTGCTGCCGGCCAACAGTCCGCCAAACAGCGGTGTGCTGCTGGAGGACACGGTGGGGGCAGGTTTGCTCTCTTGAGGGGTGGAGGCGGTGGGGGTGGGCGTGACGGCAAAGATGGGCTTGAATCCGGAAGCCAACAAGGGATTGCTGCTGCTGACTGGAGCCGCTGCTGGGCCTGAGCCGGGGGCTGCAGAAGCACTGGGAGTGCCGGCCTGACTGGCTGCTCCAAACAGGATTGCTGCAGATGGGGCACCGGCGGGGGCCTTGGAAACCTGTGCCAGCGCCTGAGCGAAGGCCGAGGACGTCTGAGGATGGGAGGTCGCCGGGGACGCTGCCGTCGACACAGTCAGTTGTAAGCCACTGGGTTGTGTGAGTGTGGTGGATGCAGGTGCTGCAGGGAGAAAACACAGAAGAATCATCAAAGAGCCACTGGGATTACTTTGGACTCAGATCAGTGTTGCAGAGGCCTCGTTCAGACTGCCAGCCAAAATCTGATTTTGAGCTCATCCAGATTGAAACCAGATGGCTCTTTTGTAGTCCGAACAGTCACAAATCACATGAAATCCAATTTTTGCAAAACGGATTGAAACCATCTTGGGGAGGTAGTTTCAAATGGCATTTTGACAGATGCGTCTCAGCCTGAACAGCTCCAAACACTCTACGCGACGCTAGACCCAATGCGCCACCAGAGAGAGCGCCATTCCAGGTGCAGAGCTGTAACGTAATGGGGCAGACAGAAGCAGTAGAAAACCGTGTGGCTCATCAGTGTGTGGGGAGCTCCATTCAAGCCAAGCTCCAGGGCATGTATGGCAACAAGTGCCGCTGTCGCAATCATATGACGTCACACACTACACACTACGCTGGACAACGCCTCCATTCCAACGTTGTTGCTAGAGCAACCTGTCAGATGGGTCAATAATGTGGCCCAGTCTGAAGAGAGCCACATCCCATTCGGACACTTGCTACACACAATGTGGACAATCAGCCCTAAAAATTTGATTTGAGAAGGAATCTGATTCGAATCAGATTTGCCTGCAGTATGAACAAGGCTTTAGTGTCAAGAATAATAATATGAAAATGTTTCACAATAAAAACAATGAGATGCTGAAGAAATTTCACAAAGGCACAGGTTGTCTCGCTTCTCCACTTGATTTCACTTTAGTGACTGTACCTGCTGTTGTTGTGGCAGCAGCAGGAGTAGAGCTAACAGGAACGCTGGTCTTCATCTTCAGCGCCTCCAGCAGCGGGTTGGAGGCTGCAGACGGTGCGACGGTAGCTTTGCTCGGGCTGGGGTCCAAGTTGATGACTGGAATGGTGGAGCTGGATGTCGTGGGCAGAGGAGCTGCCAGGAGGCTGCTCAGAGTGGTGGTGGGAGGAGGCCTGGAGGCAGCAATGTCTGGGGAAGGAGCCGTCTTCTCCGGCTCTGGATCTGATCCATGACGACAGAGAGGCCAACGGTTAGAGTCTACTTTCCAGCAGTGTATTAAGCTGCCAAAAGGTCGCATGTGACTCAATGCCGGAGGATCGAGTGTACACCAAAAGAGAAAAATAGTTCCTCTGCGGCCAATTTTTCTCACCAGGTGTCTCCAGAATCTTCTGTATCTTGTTGATGGCAGCCTTCTTTTCTTCATCCAAGTCCTTAGCAGTGATGGCGTAGCCTAGCTCTGGAGGCGGAGGCTAAAAAGAAAAAGATGAATTTTAAAGTCAAAGATCATCACTTTCAATTCACATACATTTCTTTAGTTGTAGCTACTTTTAGCGTTGTTTGTTTGCAGGGTCATCTTATCGCAGATGAGCTGTTGCCACCTTTTGAGAATGTGAGCTGAACTATGTCCAATTAGATGCCAACATAGCTCCATCAACAAGCACACTAACAGTATTGTTACCAATGTTAGATGGAAGGCTAATTAGCTTCTTGCTAGAAACAGAAACACCACATTGCCGATGACTGATTGTGCAGCTGAAAAACTGAATTTCTGTAAGGATAAATAAAGTATTTATCCATCAATCCATCTATCACCACAAAAGACATCTGGTAGTGCAATGTGTTAGGCGTTCGTACCAATGAGATCTGGTTATCGCCGTGGCTGGATACAAGCTGGATCTTCCGTTTCCTCTTCCCACCACTAGCAGGGGAGTCCGAGGACAGAAGAACTGGGAGTTTGGGAACTGGAGTCAGTTTTGCTGCAAAATCGAGACATAATTAGACCAAAAACATACAATTATCGACTTTGCTACATGCAAAAAAAAAAAAAAATCTCATATCTCGTTCTTCCTGGAGGTGAGTGGCGGAACTTACAAGTAACTGGTGCATTTTCAGAGGCTGCCTGGTCCGACCTCACAGAGGAGGACGAGCTGGGAGATTGACCTTCGTCCTCCCTGTAAACAAAACCACGTTTTTAAAGGTGTGTTTGGGGTTCTTTAGTTTGATTTGTCCCTGCCGGGAAAACAAATCACTGACCTGGATTTTTTTGAGGCTGCCTCTGGAGTCTGTGAACGAGGCGACCCAGGACTGGACAGACTTGGGCTGGGTGCAATGCGTTTCCTGAACTGTAAAGGGAAATACAGGAATGAAGCTCATGAGTTTTTTTTGGCTCAGCTGGAGCAGCTGAACTGAGCATCGGCACACTGAGCTTTACCTGGCTGATTCCTCCAGAGGAACTGTAGGAGCTGTGGATGGGGTTCCTGGCGGTGCCTGGTGTTCCTCTTGGGGCGTGAGCTCCGCTGACAGAGCTGATGGAGGACGTGCGCGACCTCTTCATGGTGGACTCGTCCACCAGTGAGGTCATCCCTCTCTTGAGGTTTCCTGGCCTAAAAGAAAAGGAATTTTGCTCTTTTCTTTTCAGCAATCTTACACTTCACAGAATTACAAACAGAGTGAGTGAGACGGCAACATTTAACCACTTGTGGTTGCAGTGTAAAAATAAAAAAAATAATAACTCACTTAGGAACCAGCTGTGATGGAGTTCCATTGGGCAAAAGAGGCCCAAAAGCAGAGTGTGCACTCCCACCACTGTCATTCCGCCTTAAGAAAGAAAAGTCGATTAACCTCTGGGTGCATTAATAAGATCCAGTGTTTTTGCTTTGAATATTCAATCTGTTCTCAGAAGTGCTGCATGTAGTTTACTAGATGTATCCCTTTGTTGTGATCCGGCTAAACGTCTGGCCATCTACCTTCTTTTGCTTCTCTGCTCAGTGGTGAAGATTCTGTCCTCATCGTCCACATCTCTCTTGCGGCTTTCCTTCAACACTTTGAGGACACTTTCTCTAGAACACGGGTCCAAAGGGGCTCTGGGGACCTCGGCACAGCTGAAATGGTCCACACTGTATTTGAAAAAACAAAACAAAAAACAGTTCTAGTTAAAGCATGTTGCTGAAATCTAGACATGATGTTGATTAAATATCAATGAGTTTTTAAAGAACTTTGGAGGAAGACACCATCTGTCTGTCTGAATAGAGTACTGATGACACTATAAGGATTAGATTTTACAATCTAACATATATGTGGATATTAATTTACAATTATGTAGCTCATTTTCAGAATCTTTGCAACCTTGCTGTCTAGGAACTCCTAGTCGGGGATGTGACTGCTGATACCTGGGGCTGCTGTGGTGGTGGTCCGGTCTGGCGATCTTCACTGTGACTGGACTGAGGGCAGCTGGGGAGTTACGGGGACTGAGGACATTTTTCTTCCTGAAGCTGTCCCACTTGGCAGGCGGCAGGACGCCCACCGACGAGACGCCGGGCTGCTGCAGGGGGTAGTGACGCAGAGGGGTGATGGTGAATCGGCATGCCGCTCCTGCTGGTTCCCTGGAAGAGTAAAAACAATTTTTTTAGGGAAAACATTTCAACTTATATGCCTCCCCCCATGTGATTCATGTCACGTGACCCAGCAAAGTCAAACCAGCGCACAAATCAACAATTTACATGACGTGGATGTGTTAATTATAATCTCCATGAAAATGCTATAAGAATAAGCACTAAAACTTACTTTAAAAAAATGTTTTTTTTTTAAATACATGAATATTTATAATAAGCTACATTTATTAGTATCCACAATTAACGTAAATTGATATTTTATCAGTAATTATTGGGGCCATTGGAATAAGTTCATGAAGTTAGGATACAAAACCGTATACAACCAGTGTAAACGTGATGAAGGCATTGTCCTAAATACCTACTCATCGTATTCTCACTTTTTACATCAGAGGACATGTAAATGTGAATGTGAATAAAGTTTTAAAAAGAAATGCGTGTGAGTCATTAAAGGTCATCTCCGCGACTTGGATTAGTCATTAAAAACCCGCCCAGAAATCAAACGTTTATCGCGCTCGTCACAACTGGTCCGCCTCCCAACGCCGCCCGTTATTGTTTGGTTTTGAACTCACACAGCGAATGACAGCCTCCTGTTCGGTGTGTACACGGCGTGGTTGGGTCTGGTCAGCTTTTCCCGTAGCTGCTCACGAGGATTTCTGCCCGCTCTTGGCCTCACTGAGTCGGCAGGCGGACTCTCGGGTTTGCCGATATAACTCCCCATGAGTAAATCCCGAGGGCTGAAAAGAAACGAGTCGTTTTGCAATGTTTCTTTCCGGTAAATCCTAGCTTCGCCGACGCCTCCTCTGAAGTGTCCGTCCGTTTGCCGGAGCTCGGCTCTGTTCCTGCTACTCTTGTTCCTCCCCTGCGTGGCCGCCGACACGCCGGTTGACACCCAGCCTGGGAACCAGCGCCGGAGTCCAGCTGGGACGGCAAACCCAGTCCGTGGATTAGGGCCTAAACTGGCGGGAAGCGGCGCTCCGTTGTAATAATAACACAAAATGCACACAAATACTAGAAACAAAGTCAGACAAAAGAACGTCGGAATATAATAAAGAGAAAAACAAACTACGCATAAAGCAGAGAGAATCGCTAGACGTTTCTCTCTAGGTGACATGGCGGCAACGCGCCGCCGTAGAACTCTCATATCCCATCATGCTGTTGTTCTCCACAGCTCTTCTTCTTCCCCGATTCTTAAGGCGTGTACGTCAATTTAGCGCCATCGTCCGTGCTGGAGTATACACTGCATTCACTCACTCACAAAGGTCTTGCTACTGCTCCTCCGTCGTCTTTGTTGCGGACATGAACAACATACAAAAACATTGGACTTTTATACGTGCATGTGTGTTGGATATAAGTAGGTATTAGTGCTAAGATAATGTCTCTCTATATTTCCGTATTTTTAAAAGGGAGAACAAACCAAAGACGTTGTCAATCCATTTTTTAAAACATTTTTTAAAGCCTATATTGTAAAAAAATAAAATAAAATAAAATAAAAATCCACGAATGTCCTAAGTGAGAAAAACATTAAAGTCAAATGGGCGGTGCATCTGAGGGTGGAAATCCAACTTCAAAGGATTTCATGTTGGACTTTTTTTTTGAGGCAACAAAATACACTTGTGAAGATTGCCTTTGAATTTTTTATTTTGAAATGACAAATGTGCATTTTGAAGAATTGAAATTGAAGAATGCTGTTGGGCAGGACTAAAAAACATGTTTGTTTAAATGTAACAAGCATTTTATTTTTCTGCAAACTATATTGTGCACAAAAGCAGACAGGTGGAGGCTTCCGTTTCTACAGAACCTCTTCTTGTAGCATTGCTAAGCTCCTGTCTTTTGCACTCAGTGGAGACATTTGGATCTCAAAGGTTTTGTCAAAAGCGCTGTAGTCCACACGAAATGCGCCCTTCTCCTGAGAGATGCACGACTCGAAGCGGTGCCCCCACAGGACCTCGTCCTCAGTATAGGAAGTCCTTGCTTGGCACGTCATACCTGTGACGCAAGAAGAAAAAAAGCATTTGGCAGTCAAATAACAGAAACAACTGCGTACTGATTTGAACTTATGGTGTTGTTATGTACAAACCCGATGCTTCCACGATGCCCTCGAGGATAACTATGATCTCAAAGGTCTCCCTCGCCAGGCGCTCTCGCCCCACCTCCCAGAAGGGGCTGCTCTCATTGATGACGTGGGTGATGGTCTGGGGTTCCACCAGTAGCAGACGGTCCCCACCGGTGTCGTAGCCCAGGTTGATTTCCGACTGCTCCAGTGGAATGAACTCGCCCTCCTTGGTCTGCCTGGACTTGATCAGCTTGGCCCGGATCTTGGCGTCGACCATGTGGCTCTCCCTCAGATCGCCAATGCGGAAGAGCATGCACAGCTTCTCGTCACGTTCGCATATAACGCAGTGCTTGCTGAAGATGAGGGTCTGTGCCCTCTGTTGCGGCCGGGAAATTTTGACAAACATGCAGCCCACCATCAAGGCGTCAATGATGGAGCCGAGGATGGACTGAACCATCAGGAGGATGATACCCTCCGGGCAGTTGGCCGTCACCATCCTGGAGCCGTAGCCGATAGTCCTCTGGCTCTCCAAGGAGAGCAGCAGGGCCGACAGGAAGCCGTCCACATTTTCAAAGCACGCCTTCCACAGTGGGTCGTGAACGTGGACAATGTCGTCACGCAACCAGGCACCGAGAAAGTAGATCACGCCAAAGGCCACCCATGTGAGGATGTAGCCCATGGTGAAGACCAGGAGGAACCAGCGGTACTTGAGATCCACCAATGTGGTGAAAATGTCCGAGATGAAACGGCTCTTGTCGGCGATGGGGCCCAAGTTGACTCTGCACTTGCCATCCTTGGTGACGTACCGCTGTCGCTGGTGGCCGGCGCCGACGTGCAGCGAGCTCTCGTCGCCCAGCAACTTTGAGCGCTTCTTGTGACTCTTTGCCGCTTGAACCTTCTCCATGACGGAAACCGGGAGGCTGCAGCTGCCGGTGGAGCCTCTCGACTGCCACCTGGAGCTGAAGCGTTTAAAGGGTCTGCTGCGGTGGGGGTGCCTGGGCTTCGGCGTCTCCTCCACCTGTTCCAGAGGAGAGACTTGGACGGTGCACTGGTCAGGTGACCTGGACAAAGTCAGAGCCTGGGCAGACTGACTGCGGAGGCCGTGGGCCAGATGAGGAGATGCCTGCTGGGACGGTGGCAGCGAGGAACCGTCCACATTGCTGCTGATGAGTGATGACTTTTCTGTGGTCATTGCAGCGGTAGTGTTGACTTTGGCTGTAAGCTGCAAAGAAGGGGGGCAACATTAGATGCACAATTGAAAGAAAACACTTAAATGAGAATCTTAAGTTGTTTTGTTTTCATTCCTGTTTTATTGCATATCAGTGCCTCCTTTTGTGATGTTCTAAAGGGCACTGCTGACCCATCAAGGTGGATAAACCAACAGAACACATAATACATCAGTACTTTTAGAGTGTTGGGAGGCTGACAGCTTGACTCCTGCTGTGGTCTCGGTAGGTAAGCCAGCAGGTGCTTGGCGGCAGTCTTCATCGGGGGGATGGAGTTCCTGCGAGGCTCCGTCCTGACTGGGCTGTCGCTCTGAGCGCTGCGCTGAGCCTCTCTGCTGCACATCACAGTGGAGATCATCGCTGAGGTCCTGAAGATGCCGGTCATTCCCCCTGGGCGGCCTTTGTCTCTGGGATTGTGTAAAACGTGCCGGTTTTCAGCAGAAGCTACATTTCAACAGATGTTTAAGACAAGGGACAATTGCTGATGGCCCCTCTGGCATCAATGAAGATTTTCTGAATCTGAAAAGGGACAAGAAGAACATTGAGGTTATTTCAAAGCAAATACACAGTGAAAAATGATGTTAACTTGAAAAAAATGAATAATATTTGGAATATAATACTAAATATCTCTTCAGTATTAATTTGCATAGCCACACATTTAATCAGCATGAAATGGGCCGATCAGCATCTCCTTTAAAGCAACCATTTATTACACATGCAGGGATTGTCACTAATCCTCAAAATTACAAGGAGACACACTGCGAAGACAGTGGATTTGAAAAGATTACAGACTGTATTCGCCACAGGGCTTAAGGAAACTATTGTCCAGATGGTAGAATCACTTGTCTCATGGAAATTGTGATACTGTATGACAGGATTTTCTGACAGTTGAGTCAGTCAGTGAAGCAGGATCGTCCTTCTTAAAAAGAGAAAAAAAGAAAAAGAAAATATTGTAGATGCTTGAAAAAAAGAATAGAAAAAGAATAGGCAAAAATACTTTATTGAATAGATTTATTCAACAAATACACTCTACTTTTACACTTCTTGTACAGTCAGCAGACTTTGAGGTATTTACAGCAGACGTGGGAACACATTTTCTGAATTGCTTCATCTTTGGCCAATTCATTTCTTTCTTTTTTTTTAATACAAAATGATTAACCCATTCAGGAAACAATTTGCAAATTCACTGAACTGAACCTGAGACAGTAAAATAGGTACATATGCCTTTCTAATGTTTTTCCAATACAATCTTTGATATTAATATTTAATAGTGAAATATTTATTTTCAACAGTAATGATGGTTATGATATATAATATATAAACCGTGTGTATATATCAATATACATACAGACATGCACATATTAGATTAGATGTACTTAATATATATTATAACCATCATTACTGTTGAAAATAAATACTTCACAAGGAATTACCAAACTGACTGAATATAGCTTGAGCATGTATTATTTAGATACATGAATAACTTTCTGCAGCTGAATACTAGTGTTAGCGTTTTTTCTCAATTTACAGAAAAAAAAACTACTCCAAAAACGTAACTGGGGACGTACCTCTGACATGCACAGCGGAGACCACAGCAGCTGCCACAAGTTCTTCACTCAAGTTCAATCACTGCAGAGAAGGAAACACCAAGGGCTGCTGGCGTCCCACAGCTGTGACTCCTCCCACAACCACTAGCGCCAGTTGACGAGTCGGAATACAAAAAGGCGCCTCGTGGCAAAAGTGTCATCACACCAAGTCAACTTCTCACATTTTATCTGGATTAGTGATGGGAGTCATACAGGCTGTTGTCAGTGAGGATGACGTCAATGTTGACACTTGATGGAAAGGCAGTAAATACACAATGTTTGCCAAATACCACGGCACAAAGCTAAATTTGGATTTATTTAATCTTCATGACCTCTTCGGTCCGAGAAAAAAAAAATAAAAAAAATTTAGAGACAAAAAGTACAGCATCTTCATCTTGTCAACCTGTCAGCTTAGTAGGTTTACAGAACACTTGAAGGTCCCTTACTAAACCATCTTCCCTTTAACAACATTTCCTCATAATAATGTGCCTGTCAAAGGCCATCCGAGATGGGAGAAAGGTTTTTTGCTTTTTGAAAAGTTGCTTTATTCATTTTATGAAAGCAATAAATACAATAAAAGTGTAAGATCTCACCACTAAGTCAAGACCGTTTTCAGGTTCAGGAACTCTGGTTATTAATGATCTTCTGGACTGACGTCATGACGCCAGAACAGAAGCGCTGAGAAATGAAAGGCAGAAGAGTTAACAGGAAGCAGCAAAGTTAACCCTGAGCTGGTCGACAGATGGTCGGCTGCATCACACGCCACGCTGTATGACGACGTAAAGAAGCCTTGGGTCTAATCTCTGCGGGACTAATTGCAATCTGACGACATTTCCCACAGATTGATTACGACCATCTTATTCTCTCCACCGCCGACAGCGCTCTGCTTTCCCACGTTGCAGCATGTTGCTCTTTGACCGGGCGAAGGCGTCAAACAATAGTGTCTATTTGATTTTGGTCAAGGCCACGGCTCTCCTCTCTGTGTTCTGGAACAGGGCTCGGATCAGGTTCTTCAACTCGGAGCTGGAGAACTCCAGCGCCAGCGGGCCTTTACCGTCAGTCCACCTGCAGAGGTAGCCAGAGCCACGCGGGAGCGTCAGTCCTGAAGAAAATCTTTGCGAGGAATGAAAAGAGGAGGAAGTGTTGGTGGTGTCTCCTCACCTGTCGACGATATCCTGCAGGCTGGCCTGCAGCACGATGACCAGCTCCTTGAAGGTGCCCCACTTCTTCACGTGCAGCGGCACCTCCTCCTGGTATTTCTTGTTCTTGAGTTCTTCGGCCAGAGGGATGAAGACGAGCGGACCCTCCTCTATTAACGTTTGGCAGAGAGTGTGGAGGTGGTTCCCGTCCTCAGAGGAAATATCCTGCAGGAGACACAAACAGAACCTGTGTGAATGAATGAAGCCGAAGTTTATTCTCGCCTATCCTGTGCAGTCCATAAGATTTCCCGCAGTATTAGTAACACAAGATCAAAATGGGAAAAAAAGAAACGAAAAAAAATAAAATAAAAATGCTTTACATTATTCTTCATAATTGATTCACAATTTAATAATTTATTCTTAAGATCATATAGTGTATTTTGTCCTTCAATATTTTTTTAAAACTCAAAGATCTACAAATTTTCAAATTGTCACTGATTCCATTCCAAAATTTAGCTCCCAAAAAGGAACGCATCAATATTCATCATTGGTTCTCACCTTGAATAATTCAAAGACACTCGACCCTCTTAACATATATTTATTTTCTCTCAATTTAAAAAAAACTTAGAATACTGACCGGAAGATTTTGGATTGAATGGATTTTGTAGTATTTCCTGCGAGTTTGCAGAGTGTACGGCTTTTAAAATATCACTTTGACTGCATTTCTAGTCAATCATCCAAGGATGCAACCTAGTTCAAATACACAGACTGCCACATGCATTAAAATAGCATCGTCTTGTCTACAGTCAGCACTTTATTGAACGCATGACGTTTAATAAGACCACTGTTGACGGAGCAAGACAAACCTCCAACATCATGATTTTGCTGATGATTTCTGTGATGGCTGTGTTCAAGAGGCTGCCCATGGCTTTACAGTAGATGCTGACAGGAAGGACGTCCTGCCACACGGTGCCCAGCTGCTTTAACTGGTGGATGACCTGCGATCGGGAGGGTGAGGTGGGGTTAGGGGGAGGGCAATTAGTGTTGAGAAAACAGATTGAAGACAAACAGAAGAGAACAGAGTCCTCACCTGTCTCACTGCTTTACTGGCTGCAATATAGTTGTCGTCATCGTCCAGGTTGCAGAAGTTGTGAGCTGTGGAAAGTCTCTCCAGCAGCTCCCCCTTCTGGACATTCAACTGCGCCAAGAAGCAGTGGGCGCCTGGAGTCCAAAAGAGACAATTTCACTGCAGTAGTATTAAAAGGCTTTTTTCCTTCAACCATTTTTAGAGCTTTATTTTTCACCCCACACCTCACACTAATCATGACACTGACGAGGAGGCTGCAGAGATGCAACATTACCCAGCTTCCTGAATCCGGGCACCAGGTCGACAAATGTGGCCACGCCCATGCTGTATTGCTGCGGCAGGTGAGCTTTAAAGTGGTGGCCCAGGGTGAGCAGGTGGTGAGCCAGGTACATGCAGTTGTTGTGCTGGATGGCTGCCAGGTGAGGGAACTTGAGCAGGTTCTCCCTGGACAGAGACGCAGAGCAAGCCTGAATATCAAGAACCTGACTGGTGGAGGGTGGACCGGGGGTTGACTTGGATCTGATGAAGGTAGCGTGGTGCAAAAACGTCCTTACTTGTGGTACGTTGGGACGACATCATAGAAGAGCTGGAACATGTTCCTCACGGTGAAGAAGAGCTGCACAGAGCTGAAAAGAACGGAGAAAGAGAGTTTTTTTTATGATGTCCTTCGCTGAGTGACGGCGAATCTCCCGGTGCAACGTACCAGAAGGTGGAGCTTCCAACAGCTTCGCTTAGGGTGTCGAGGGCCAGTTGCACGAGCTGCTGCACCGACTCACTGATGCGACAGGCCGGCAGACACAGACTCCACGCAGACAGCTGCTTGGAGTTCTCCATGGTGGTCTCCTGTGGCGGGGTCTTCTTCTTCACCTCTGGGCCTGGACTCGGCAGCTTCGGCAGACGCACCTTATAGTCCGGTGTGATCTGTCCAAGGGAGATATCATTAAAAAAATGATAATAATAAAAGTTCCTCATTTCTATGTGCCATCACTGCAGCATCAAACTGTGTTTAATTATGGGCTGTTTTTTTCTCTCTCAGAACATTCACAAAACCTTTCCGCTCCTTCCTTACTACCAGAATGGAAATGTGTTCCTGACACAGACATGAGGAATTGTGCCACAGCTGAAGGAAAATATGATGGGAAGAAAAAACAAAGGTCTGATAACATGTTAAGACCCTCAGTAAACTGTTGTGACTGACAAGACACTGTGTGACAAACAACTATTTTAAATAAAGAATAAAAGTCTTCTCACCTGCATTCAACATGTATTTTTTTTATATATAAAAATATATACAAGTTAAAGTTAAATTGTGGAATGGGCTTTGTCATGAATTAATATTGTGTAGATCTATGTTGAACTTCAAAAAAGCATTGAAAGGTAAAATAATTAGGGACTACAATGAAAAATGAGAATGTGAAATGATGAAGAAGAATTTCAATCCAATAATTTTTTTCTTCTTCTTTGTATTACTGATATTCTGGGTTAATTTATGGATTCTACAGGATAGGCAAACATTTTGCCTATATATTTATGACTCTGTAACCTATTCCTTTTTCGGCTACAAAGTCAGTTAAATGTTCTTGTAAGAAAAGACATTGTACACATTTGTATGTAAGTGCTTTTGCCAGTTGATTGCTCAAAATTTGAATAGTGTATATTGTGACCAAAATAAACTATTTATTAATTCAAAAAAATAGCTGGATAAGTGGCAGATGCATGCATGGATGGATGGATGGATGGATGGATGGATGGATGGATGGATGGATGGATGGATGGATGGATGGATGGATGGATGGGTGGACCTGTGTGAGAGAAAATGCTTCGGCTCACTCGCACATACTTTTACAGTGATGTGCATCTGGGACGTCATGAGCTTGCGGGCTGCTACAATCACATCTTTGCACTTCTTGGTGGCGAAGTGACAGTTGACGTCTCGGGCGTATTTGAGCAGGTCGGTGGAATCTCCCTGCAGGAACTCCATGTCCTTCAGAGATGTCTCAAATTCCTCGGTCTCTCTGATCACCTGGAACACAAACAGATCCGCCCTCGTCAATAAAAGACGGCAACTGGGAGATGACGAAACAGAAGCACAACAAAAAACTGCCGTTTGACTCGTACAGCGCTGTACTTCTCCAGCTGGCTGCTGTTGTCGGGGATGCTGTGGAGAAGACACTCGTTGATGATGCACTGTGAAATTTCCTCCCAAATCAGTTCCCCCAGGATGGATGAGAGTTTCTTCTCCCCGATGGACACGTCTGTGGGAGAAAAAAAACAAAAAAAAAATGTTGCTGCTGTTGTTGAAATCTTCAATTTGAGCCTCAACACAATGAAATTGTGCTGGGGCTCTGAAACGATGTGCGTTACTCTGATTGTGTCACACTGTACCCAGCAGGTGTATGTGCAGCGTCCTGAGCACCAGGAGCAGTTTCTTGTAGACCTGCGACGGTGTGGACCTCTCCTTGCTGGTCTTCTCCAAACACTGCAAGGCCAGCACGACTCCTTCATCCTGCTGCTCCATCACCATCACAGACAGCGAAGGGTAGATCACCAGTGGCTTCAGCATGGACTTCAGCAGTACTTGACCTGGAGCACGCAGAAACAAATCCATAGAAGAAGATATCATAAATATGACAAATAAAATTGACCAAAAGAGTGACAATGGATGATAAGGCGGCAGCCGTGTTGAACACGAGTGTTGGTTGTGGCTCTTACTAAAGAGAATGATCTTGTGCTGGAGGTCTCCTTGAATGGCCAAAGCTTGTAAAACACTGCACAGCAGAGGAGAAGGTTTTGCCTCTTCATTTTTACTGCATGCACGGCTCAGCTTCAGCTCCACTTTGAGGAAGGACTGCAGACCTGCAGGTTCTGAGATTTAAACATGCAACCCACGCAACGACATTATACGCAACAACCAACAAATAGGTTTAGGTGAACAATAGAATGAGACCGGTTGGAATGAAAAGCAACTCAAACTCACGGCTCTCGAACACAACATCACAAAAGATGGCAATCTTTGAAAGACGGTGCTTTGTGAGGACCTTTTACCTTTAGAAGGCGGTAATTTCCAGACGATGAGCCCTTTCCATTCTTCTCCCAGGTGGTAAAATAGGTTTTCCCTCTGCACCGTCAACTCAGAGTTGAGGGCAGTGAGCAGAGGCAGATGAGAAAGCTTCCAGGCTTTGAGAGACTCCACACTGGCCCTGGCCTGAAAAACGTAATCTTCATCAGTCAGTATATTCACATGTGGCGCACCAGTTGGATCCCATTCATAAGCTTATTTAGAAAGCAAAAAAGGTGTAATTCCAAAATGTGAAATGATGCAAATACAGGTGCAAGGAAAAAAAAAAGCATCATCTGCTCTTAGACTAACATGAAGCAGCTCCATCAGATGTCAAACCACAGAGGTTAATGGTGATGGAATTACCTTTTCCCGCTGGTTGGCTGCATCCACATACTTCTTGTCCACTAGTGCCTTGTTGAACTCTTCTGTCGCATCATGAAACTGAGTTGCACAAGAAATAGGCCACTTATTAATTCAGAACAGACGAAGCATTGCAGTTTCTCTGCTCGTCACACTGCCACTGCTGACATACCTCCTTTAAATGGCCGAGTACTTTGATGACAGCATTGTTTTTCTCCAGCTGCTGCTTCAGCTTTGCATATTCGGCCACTGCCACGTGAATGTTCTGCTGCACCTGCAAACAAACACACAAGCATTAAAGCTGACTGCTCCACCCCCCCCCCCCTCTAAGTCTGCATGACTTCCCATCAGCCTTTATCTGCACAGACTTACCTCGTTCTCAATAGTGTTTTTAAGGCCATCCATTTCTTTGGAGATATCATCGACCTGGACCATCAGCTCCTCAGAGCGTTGAAGATTAGGGAGGAACTGGTTGTACCTCTTGTTTATCATGTCACATAATTCTTCCTATGTAAATCAAATTGAGAACGTTAAAAACATGTTACCTTATTCATTACGCCCTGGACTTGCGTGAAATAATGAAAGAAAACAAACAAGAGAGAATGTAAAACTATACATTTTACAAATATGAATAAAAAATGTGTTTTATTACTGTATTAAGGCTACAAACTATATTTCTTTTAGCCACAGTTCTAATAATTACGTAAAAACAAACGTTAAACCTTCTAAGAAACACATCTTTACTATGATTGCGGACGCACAGTTACGTGTTCCTACTGTCTACATATTATGGCCGTTCAATGCAAAGACAAGCAGCTGAAATAGGATTCCAGCAGACAATCACTTATTCACGACAGTGCATACGTGCAGAGTTTATGGAAGAAAATAAACCTTCGGCCTTAAAGGCAGCAAGCCTAAATAGTAGCATTTTGCTGAAAGTTTCGTTTTCAAAAAAATATGTCTTGAATTTAGCGGCAAAGGTCCACGTAGCCACTGACAGCTGTCCACACTCAGTGCTAGCCAGCGGTTCTGCTAACAACACTCACTGACTGCACTCAAACGAAAACAACTCAAAGTTCGAAATTGTTTTCTAATAGGCAATTCCAGCTACGCGCTATGTTTGGCATGCCCTTGGAAGTCCAATGAATGTGTGCCGAAGACTACATTAAACTAACTAAGACAATTTAAAAGTTAGCGTTAGCGGCTAGCAAACGCGGATAGGCGAAACTTTACATAGCCGAGGCCAGGCAGCTCAAGCGTTTACCTTAATATCTTCAACCTTGCGAGACATTTTGCTTATTTTACCAGCCAGGTCTTCTTTCTCCAGCTTGCCAGAGCTGGCCAGCACTTCGGTCACAAATGACGCCATGATGCTTGCTTAACTTTGAACAAAACTGCGCGAACCAACCCAGTCCCAGTCTCCTGCCGGTTTTGTCAGTCCTTGGTAAAATTGCACAGCCGAACCCGCCAGGATTTGTGATTGGTTTTCAGGGAGACATCGGCGACTGTCTCCGCCTTCGCCGTCTTCTTCTGTGTTTGAAATATGGTGGTAAATGTGTCAGCAGCACTAATTGAGGGCATATACATTTCAATATGTAAAATTTCAAAGGGGAACATGGCATTTCTGATTTGTGCAAGATGCACTTAATCAACTGCAGTAAAAAAAATAAAATAAAACAACAACCAAAAACGTTCGTTTTGCCGTTTGTTTTTCCACTTTTTCTGTTACATTTTACTCCAGTCCACAAGGTGGCGATGTCGTGTGTGATCTAATTTCCAACGTATACCATAATCTCAAAGGAAGAGGTATTTCTATGGCAACGACAACCGTCTGCCTTGCTTTCCAGTTTACCGAGAACTTAATGCCTGTGATTTTATTTTATTTTTAAGTGGCGGCTTTATTCACAGTCCCATGGAAAGTGCTGTAGTTTTATTTTCTGCGTAGCAATCATTAAACAGCTGGTTGGACATAAGCAAACGCTTCAGTTTCTCCACCGTCTTCTCGTAAATATCGATGGCGGATAGTTGGAACTCTGACACCGGGGAGGCTGTGTTTCGGACTCGGGATGTTGTCAAGAACTTAAAGATCAAGTAAGTCGTCTCAGCAATTTGAGCAAAAGTGCACCCTCATTATTCCCACCTACTCCAGTTTGGAATCCCGGGGACGAAATCTCGCGTAGTTCGTTTCGTATTCGAGTTTGCGGACACATTTCATCGTGATGTTTTGTGATTTTGAGGGTGCGTGTGGAGAGGGTGACCTCCACAGCGAGCCTCTCGCAGCACCTCCAGCAGCAGGTTCTGTCCCAGCAAGACGGAGGAGCCATCGAACTGGAGACCCTCAACTCGCAGGGACAGACAGGTGCCCTCAGATGTTCCGCTGCAAAAGCTTAGCATTTGTCCACATTTCGAAGTGATATGCATGTTTATTTTATTTTAATTTTATTTATTTATTTTTAAATTACTGTGTTCGTTTTCAATATTGTACTTGATCTTTCTGCCACCAGGCGATAACGTTGAAGAGCTGGTGGTTGGCTGGCAGGAGAAGCTCTTCAGTCAGGTACAAACTGTTCCTTATTTGCCCACCGAAAAAAAAAAATCCAAGAATAAAAGTAGCAAGTCGGTAAAGCACAAAAATGACAAAGTGACGGCTGAAAGTTTGAGCTTTTGGTATTAATATTGTCCTCACTGCAAAAAAAACTGAATGGATCCCTGTTGGTTCTGAACACAAACCGCTTCCCTTCTCACCACATTACCCTGTGTGTGGTCCCAGTATGAGATGGAGCTGTACCAGAACGAATCAGCATGTCAGACACCTCTGGACCGTCAATACCACGCTGAGGTCAAGGCTCTGAACAGGACCAAAGGCCGCGGAAACAGCAGGATATTCACTTACACCGACCACGACACAAACTGTCAGCCAATCAACCAGTCGGTAAGCATCTGAAGATTGTCAGTGCATGAATGAGTTTTGCTGCCATGGCCATGTTTGATTTATGACCTTTACCTCAGTTGTTATAGTCGGAGCCTCATTGGTCTTCCTGGCTCACTAACCAGTGAGAAACATGATGTTGGAAATTAAATAACCATTGAGTGTTTTTTCTTTCTTTTGAACAGTACTCTGCTGATTTAGTGAACACAAATAAATCCAGCCCCACACTTCTGGCCGAGAGGATGGCCAACCTGCGACAGAGACGGCAAGAACGACGCACCATGTGGGTGGATCCGCAGCCCCTCCCTCTTGTTTGTTTGTTTAGAGAACAGATAACGTCTAAATCTAATGAATTCATCTTCAAACAGAAATGTTAAAAATATTTGTACTTACTTAATCATGTTTTTTGCATTTTTTTTTTTTAGGGATTTCAGTTTCTCAAGGTTGAAGGTCATCAACTGGGAGCCCACAGAGGAGTTTGTGAAGAGCAGCCACATGGTCAATAACGCCATGCAGACCATGCACATCATGGGAGACCTGGGTCCCGCTGGAAGGTCGGAAACACACAGTCCATTACGTTACACCAATGTTTTAGTGTAGAATTCAGATCTAACTGAGGTTAAGTCCTGATCGCTTGTGCGTGTGCATGTGTGCGATTTTCTCAGGCTGGGCCAGAAGGAGAACGAATGCTTGCTGGTGACCATAAAGACAGACGGCAGTGGAACAGTGGTCATCAAACCTGATTTCAACAAAGACAAAGAGCCCTACAGGCAGGTTGAAGATGTGTAGCTCACATCATAAAAGATCCACATGCTTTAAAAACACCCTGGAAAGGATGACTGCTGAAATCAGGGTTGCCTTGAATAAGAGGTCCTGTGAAGAAAAGCTCAGCTTTGTTGTGGTTGTGCAGGATTGTGACTGATGGGGAGAAAAGAGACGTTTGGCGCCTCACTGTGGAAAACGTATCCGCGGGCATGAAGCCTGAGGAGAAGGAGAAAGAGCAGAACATGTACAGAGATGTGAGTCCATGTCCATCTGGAGACGACACAGAGAGAATGTTTTCTTTATTGCACTGGTTGAGGTGAGTGACGTTACCTCTGTGTGCAGCTGTACTCTCGACACAAGGATTACCTCAGCAGCCTGGTCGGACAGGACTTTGAAATGGTAACTTCTTCCACCAATTACCAGGGGGTGTAAACATCAAATAGAAAATAATCACTAAGGGCTGTTATATTTGGCAAAGCTGTATCTTTATAATATGTGCTTCAGTGCTGGTTATGTGTAATAGAGACAGTGTCACTCACCATTTATCTCCTCTACAGCCTCCTGTTGGTGTTCTGCGTTACCTCATGAACGGAGAGATAGGTGAGCTGCGCTCCTCACTGCTGACTGAGCATGTTTTTTTTTTTAAATGCCCATCCTCATCTCTAAATCTACTATATTCTGTATTCTCCTCTGTATCCTCGCAGTCTCTGCCCAAGGATTTGAATATGATAACTTATACATACACTTCTTCATGGAGCTTCCTACCAGTAAGGCCACTGAAACACAAGTCGCTTCGTAATGTAGCGAAAACCTTTCAAAACCTTTTTAATTACATCAGCAAACAAAACCTTAACGTGCAACCGTGGGGATTTTGTTTCATAGACTGGTCCAGCCTGCCGTTTCACACTCTCTCAGGGGTCACACATACCTGCCGGACCAAAACGTTGCACGAGGTACGTTTGGTGTACTGTCAGCAACAAGCGTCAATGTTAAATTATTGAGGCTCATCAGTCCTCTCTTTGTTTATTTCCGCAAAAAACAGGAAGATGTGGCTTTCTTCAGTTTCCCGTTCAGCTTTGAGGCCTTTTACATGTGTGAAAAGGAGAGTGAGGGTGAGAGTGAGAATGAGTATTATTATTATTAGTCGTGCACTGATTAACATTGAGCTGTTTTCTTTGCACACTACGACATGAGTATTTAGTAAGTTATACTATAGTTATACCATATGTGTTTTTTTCAGAGTTAATTCCACAGTGGCCAGTGCTCTACTTCAAGGTCCTCTCTCTGGACTCATGGCAGCGCTATCGCACTGAAGGCTACGGCTACCTGCTTTTCCCTGCAGCACCTGGTACGTTACCTCAAAACTGAGGCTTTAGAAATGAGGTTGGCCGAGGTCTAACATCACAACATCTGCCAAGGGGTCAATGTAGAAAATCAAACAGACATTTGTATCCCAAAGCAATCTAAAATTGTAACTTAAATGTTGTGTTCTGTTGTGTCACTGACAATTCTGATATTTTTCTATGTGTTTGTGTGTGTGACAGGTCAACATGCAGTTACCTGCCACACATGGCGTCCCCTGCAGACAGGAACGGCTTCGGCCCTGAGGCGTTTCTTCATCGGTGGTTCTCCAGAGTTGGAAGATCTGAGCTATGTGAGAGTGCCTGGAACATTCAAGGTCTGTGCAGAGAATGGATGTGAGAATTGAATGGATCATTATTCATCATTCACAGTTTTGAATGGGTGTTTGTGTGTCTCACACATGGCTGCAGGGCGAGAGGCTGAGTCGCTTTGGCTTTTGCACCGAAACCACCGGAAGTGTGACCTTTAATCTGCACTGTCTGCAACAGTCCAGGTGAGTGTGGACTGCAGAGGGATGGAATCGGTCCACCTGGTCGAACAGTCTGAGGCCGGCGCCCTCGTTGCTCTTTACATAAGCAAATCTCTGTGCTTTCACGTATTCATGCCAGTGTGTTTTTCAGAGCATTTGTTGATGCAAATATGATGAAGAAGAGGAGGCAGCAAGTTTTTCACCAGCTGGGAGGATTTAGCCAACAGGGGGCCGTTTCCTCCATATTAGGTAAAGAGGTCCTGCATAAGACATTTCTGCAGAATGGACAGTTAGTTGTAAAGTGTTACAAGTTATAACAAATATGTGAAAACCTTTCAAACATTTCAAACAGACACGTAATTACCCAGTTTTTATGGTTCTGATTTTAGCTCTGATTTATTCTCCTTTGCCAGAGGCCTTCCAGAGGGCCAGGAAGAGGATGCAGGAGGCTCGTGAAACCCTCCCCAGAGATCTCATCAGCAGCACCTCCCAGCTGCTCATCTAGTCCTCTGCATAGGTTTTCAAAGCTGTGACTCCCTGTCTCTCAGTTAAGGGAAGGGAATCTGCAGTGTATTTGTTGTTACCTTGACGAAGGTCATGTGGGTTAGAACATGTCACCGGAGCCTCTATCATCTTAATCTTGAGTTTATGATCCTTTCAAATGTCATGCACTCACTGACTTGCCCATAACCTTGAAACACGAGGAAAAATACCAACTGGGGGGGGGGGGGGGGTCTTTTGGGGGGCACTGAAGAAATTAGTAAATATGGATTTATGGTTTTGCATTAAAAGAGATGGGGCTAATATTTATTTTATATTTAAACAGGGTTCCCACTTACTTGTTCAGAATCACATTTTATGCAAAATAAACATTTTTATATTTAAACGGTTGTGCTTTTTTTCTGTCTGTGATTTCATTTATTTTCTCATTTAGTAACTTTTTTCATTTTGAAAGTTTTATTTCTTTTGAATGGCATGTTCTAAATGAATGGTTTTTATTTTTATTTTAACGAAATCGAACACGTAGGAGGAAGTAGTTCAGTGTCCGCTGACCGTGAACGCATCGCCGCAATCCATTTTCTTCTCCATCTTTCTTCAAGTAGGAGGGAAAAAAGGACCATCAGTTTTCGAGCGACTCATTTTCCTGCTGACACCTCCGAAACGAGGTATCTGAAAAGACCATCGCGTAGCTTTTACAATACGACTGTCGGTTTGTTTGTTTGTTTTTCTGTCGAGCTGTCGGCTGTGAGGGGGCTATCGTTCAAGTTAGCCACCTTACCAATGATACGGCCAGCGGTGGCGGAAACTGGGCCACCGTCTGTTCAGCCGTTGTTATGTCCGCCGGTTTAAATTGTTCTAGAACTTAAATGCTAGACAAAAATCGATTGTCAGATTCCGTCGATACCGGCTAAAGCCAAGGCAGTTTGGCCACATCCGATGGTCTCGCCATTAGCCGGTTAGCACCGCCAGTCCAGCGGTTCCAGCGCCAGTCAGTCCTCCTCCCTGCTGCGGCTTCAACCTTAGCATGCAGCAAGCTAACGCTAGCCGAATCAATCTGATGTGATTCCTGTCAATAACAACACCAAAATTAAGCCAACAGTTGCCGGGCACATCACATTGTCTGGATTTTGTAAATGTGTGACAACGGCTTCGCTTGTCAACGCGAGAAGCAAAACGCTCAGTTTCTTTCAACGCTCGTTGCTTTCTGAGGGGACTGAAATTGGTGGAAAATTTTCGTTTGCTAGTTTGATGTGTTTGGTAATTACGAGGTGTTTTGCATCACTCGCGATATCAAAAGAAAACGAATAAATGCATTAATCACATGTTAGATTCCGTACACTCAGATTGACGGTCATTCAAGGACGTATGGGCAAGTGTAAAATACCTGATTTTGGGGTCGTGATCAACGGCGTGTGCACCTGGACGTATCACACAGTTGTGAACCTGCGCTTGCTTCATTTCACTGTGGCTCTAATTTCCAACTGATGCTAGTTATGCCGTCGCGTCGGACTGTCCTGTGTTTACATCAGGCCAGATGGCAACAAACCGCTTAGTTGTGGTCCTTATTTGGGAGCGGCAGCAATATCATGAAAAGAAGTGCATGTGAATGTAAGAAATGCATTTTTTTTAAAAAAAAATGCTGACCCACACACTTCCAGTGGGAGTTTGGAAATCTAAAATCTGTGTTGCAATCAAACGGTTTTGTAATGTAACAGAGCAGAAATCTGTCGGACACGCTTCCAGTGAAGGTGTTGTTAGACTGTGGTGATGAATTTGTGGCGTTCGGACCTGCTCTACTGTGAAGCGTTTCACATCATCACATTTTTTCAGTTGGGATGTAAAATATTAAGTAGAGACATCACGTGTCTGTATGTGTGGTATTCACGATTTTCCTATATTGTGAGATACAAGATTATGATTTTTTTTTTTTTTTTTTTACTTTAACAAAGATATCAAACCGTTTCTGTGGTCAGTTCTATAATAATCTGTTTTTTCCCCCTCCTTTTCTTCCTGTGTGTGTAACCCAACATGTTCCCGTGAGCACAGACCTGAAGGGCTACAGCCATGACGGACTCTAAATACTTCACAACAAACAAGAAAGGTCAGTAAGTTTTTGTGCTCTCTCAGTCTGTCACCAGCACAGGTCTAATATCATGCAAAATTCACTTAATCTGTGTTTCCCAGCAACAGGAAACTCTATGAAAGTCCATCTTTTAGTTCTTTAATTGGCATGATGTTTCAGAAAGTGTGGTAAAACACAGTTCTGTGTTCATTGTCTCAAGTGGGCATCACTCACCAGAAATATTTCCCGTTTTTGTTCTTTTCTCTTTTTTTTTTTTTTTGCAACAATTGTTTGTGGTGGGCTTCCCGACGGGAGTCTAGCATGAAAACCTGTGAAATAATCTTTGAAGCGTATTTGACACACTGTCTCTAAATCATCCTGTGGTTTGTGTTCCAGGTGAGATCTTTGAACTGAAGGCAGAGCTCAACAATGAGAAGAAAGAGAAGAGAAAAGAGGCGGTGAAGAAGGTCATCGCGGCCATGACGGTTGGCAAGGATGTCAGGTGGGTCGGAATCATTTAAGGCATTTAAAAAAACCAAATTTTTTTTAAATTTTATGTTCACGGATAGTCAGACAAACCAGCAGCGACACAAAGCTCCCTGGAAGGTAGCACTGAAGCGCCACATCCTGACTGAAGTTTCCCCTCTGCTCTCAGCTCTTTGTTCCCCGATGTGGTGAACTGCATGCAGACCGACAATCTGGAGCTGAAGAAGTTGGTCTACCTCTACCTGATGAACTATGCCAAGAGCCAACCAGACATGGCCATCATGGCGGTCAACAGCTTTGTCAAGGCAAGGCCCAGAACGAACCTCACAACATGATTGTAATATTGCAGAGGTCAGGAGAGCGCTCTAGTTTGAAGTGATGGATTAGAGTCAATCGGATCAGATCGACTAAAGTTGTTTCTCAGCTGCGCAGACAAATTGCTGATGTGATTTTTGTCAATGGCCTCGACCCCCCCCAGGACTGCGAGGACCCCAACCCTCTGATTAGAGCTCTGGCCGTCCGCACCATGGGCTGCATCCGGGTGGACAAGATCACAGAGTACCTGTGTGAGCCGCTGAGGAAGTGCCTGAAGGACGAGGACCCGTACGTGAGGAAGACGGCCGCCGTCTGTGTGGCCAAGCTTCATGACATCAACGCCCAGATGGTGGAGGACCAGGGCTTCCTGGACTCCCTGCGAGATCTCATTGCAGATTCAAACCCCATGGTGTGTGTCAGCATTTTAAAAAAAACTTTATTTAACAGCAGTGGTAGAATGTAAGAGATGATTACATGGCAGAAGTGGTGAAGCTGTTACCCACACGCTGACTCCAGACTGTTCCCAAGTGAGAGACGCCTTCCTTCTTCCCTCTCATCTTTCAGGTGGTGGCCAACGCCGTGGCTGCTCTGTCTGAGATCAGCGAGTCTCACCCCAACAGCAACCTGCTGGACCTCAACCCCCAGAACATCAACAAGCTGCTGACGGCCCTCAACGAGTGCACCGAGTGGGGCCAGATCTTCATCCTGGACTGCTTGTCCAACTACAACCCCAAGGACGAGCGCGAGGCTCAGAGGTAAAACCTGTCTGCGTCTCGTCGAGCCGAGCAGGCGGAGCTTCCGCTCTTCTGGCCGTCTGATTTTTCCTGTGTCTGCTTTATTGCAGCATCTGCGAGCGAGTCACCCCTCGGCTGTCTCACGCCAACTCCGCCGTGGTGCTGTCAGCCGTCAAGGTGCTGATGAAGTTCCTGGAGCTGCTGCCCAAGGACTCGGACTACTACAACACCCTGCTGAAGAAGCTCTCCCCACCCCTGGTCACTCTGCTCTCTGGGGAGCCGGAGGTGCAGTACGTGGCTCTGAGGAACATCAACCTCATCGTGCAGAAAAGGTCTGGGAGCGAGTCTCTGCCGTGTTTCTCCTGTTTTTTAAAAAAACATATTTTCACCTGCTCTGACATGTCCTGTATTTTCCTGCGTGCAGGCCTGAGATCCTCAAGCAGGAGATCAAAGTGTTTTTCGTCAAGTACAACGACCCGATCTACGTCAAGCTGGAGAAGCTGGACATCATGATCCGCCTGGCCTCGCAGGCCAACATCGCCCAGGTGACCGCCGTCGCACTTTGCTGGTTTGTCGGGGTGGTTGCGTTGTTCACGCGACTGGAGTGTGACTGCCGCTGTCGTCACTTGCAGGTGCTGGCCGAGTTGAAGGAGTACGCCACCGAGGTGGACGTGGACTTTGTGCGCAAGGCCGTGCGAGCCATCGGGCGCTGCGCCATCAAAGTGGAGGTTCGAAAAGCTTTCAGCACCAACATCCAGGCAGACAGAACTTAAAGGAGAAGGAAAATATCACGACTTGAAATAATACACACGACCAGTCAAAAGTTTGGATTGAATGAATCGAATGTCTTTTCTTTCATTCTCATAACTATTGACATTGCAGTTTCTCACTGAAGGCATCAAAACTACATATGAACACACATGGAATTATATAGGAAACAATAAAGGTGTAAAATAACTCAAACGTCTTTTATATTGAAATTCTTCAAAATAGCCACCTTTTCTAAAAAGCATATTTAGAGTTGTTTAACCTGTTTTTCCTTTGCTGCATAATTACATATAGTTTGTGCATATAGTTGATGTCTTCAGTATCTATCTGCAGTGTAGAAATTTCTAAAGATAATGAAAAAGCATTGCGTTAGATAATGTGTCCAAACTTTCAAAAAAATTATTATACATCTTATCTTAAACAGTTTTCATTCAAATAAATATCCTTATTTTTCTCCACTGAATTTTACAAGGTCTAATTGCCTCTGTTGAGAGGTTCTCAGATTTAATTTAATTTAATTTAATTTAATTTAATTTAATTTAATTTAGTTTAGTTTTGTTTTGTTTTGTTTTGTTTTGTTTTGTTTTATTTTTTATTTTTTATTTTTTATTTTTTGCTGTTGCAATGTTGACTGGTCCCAGGAGGTTGACCCCATTAGTTCTCATGACCTTTAGTTACCAGTCACATGGCGCATCGCTGCTGTTTTTTTTTCTCTAGCAATCGGCTGAGCGTTGCGTCAGCACCCTGCTGGACCTGATCCAGACCAAGGTCAACTATGTGGTGCAGGAGGCCATTGTGGTCATCAGGGACATCTTCCGCAAGTACCCCAACAAGTACGCCCCCCCCCCCAAAAAAAAAAAAAAACACCAACCCGGCCCTTTCACCGCAGCCTTTAGGTAACTGAATACACTGCTGACACCGAGACCCTGGTGCCCCGTAGGTACGAGAGCATCATCGCCACCCTGTGCGAGAACCTCGACTCGCTGGACGAGCCCGACGCCCGCGCCGCCATGATCTGGATCGTTGGCGAGTACGCCGAGCGGATCGACAACGCAGACGAGCTGCTGGAGAGCTTCCTGGAGGGCTTCCACGACGAGAGCACGCAGGTGACACATCGCGTCGCACCGCTGTGCAGTTCACCCGTTTGATTCAACCGCTCAACTCAGCGTTGTGTGTTGACATGGCTGTTGCGCGTGGATTCGACAGGTCCAGCTCACCCTGCTGACTGCCATCGTCAAGCTGTTCCTCAAGAAGCCCTCCGAGACCCAGGAGTTGGTGCAGCAGGTCCTCAGTCTCGCCACTCAGGTGAGTTTAATCCTCCGGTCTGATCTCTGCGACAGTCCGGGTGGCAACTGGCTGATCTGTCATGGAGGAATAGTGGAATAGTGTCATTTAGCAGACGCTTTCACGCAAAGCGGCGTGCAACACAAGCAAGAGTTTAGACCGGAGGGAAAAACCTTAGGAAGTGCAACAACATGCTTCAAGCTTGATTGGCAGCAGGTGCTGCCATCCAAGTTTTTTTTGTGTGTTTTTTTTTGTAGCCACGATTAAAATTGTAACATCAGGAGCTGCATTTCCATGACCCTTAGAACCTAAATATCGCAATAAAAAACTGGTAATGGAAACAGCCAAACTTCACAAATGTGGCTGAAAGGTTTTGACGCTCTCGTGAGGTGGTTTTTCAGACGTATCAATATAGAGGTATATTGCAAAAGTGTTATGAAAACACTTTTTTCGCATTTACACTTCAGCGGACGGGGTCACATGACCAGTTCACTTCAAGTGAAAAGGGCTGTTTGGATGGAGGAAGAGACAGAATATTTTTTGCAAGTAATCAAAGAAAAAATATAACAACCATTAGGGACAGCAAGCAAATGTTAACAAACAAAAGCAAACGTAATTCTCATAAATCTTGTGGGAGGAGATTTCATGAGAATTACGGTTTATGCGCTTCACACCATTCAATGGAAACACCTGCAAATCGCAATTGTACTTTGTCGAAATTTTAGAAATATCCCTTTTATTTTGTGAAAAACTGTCATGAAATGGAGCTAGTGTCACATCATTCAACATCATTCAATATTTAACATTGGCAGGGCTAAGTGTTTACTAAGTCTTTCGACCTTCTAGTTCCTTTGACCTCTGAGGGCAGCGAGGAGAAGGGTCACTCTGTGTGCTATTTGAACAGTTGAGTCTTCAAACGTTCTCTTGAAAGTAGAAAGGAACTCTGTGTTAAAATTATACCCCTTCCCCTCCTCCATCCCGCAGGACTCCGACAACCCTGACCTGCGCGACCGCGGCTACATCTACTGGCGCCTGCTGTCCACCGACCCGGTGACGGCCAAGGAGGTGGTGCTGTCGGAGAAGCCCCTGATCTCGGAGGAGACGGACCTGATCGAGCCCACCCTGCTGGACGAGCTCATCTGCCACATCGGCTCCCTGGCGTCCGTCTATCACAAACCCCCCAGCGCCTTTGTGGAGGGCAGCCACGGGATCCACCGGAAGCACCTGCCCGTGCAGCACAGCAGGTGGCCACTCTCGCAGTGCTCCCGCACCTTATAGGCCCTGTTTGCACTAGGTGTGACTGTAAACAGAATGCGATCTCAGTCCACATTAACGACCGCCTACTCCACTCACCTCTCCCGTGTACGTACTTGGTTGGCGCCCCACCTCCCGGCATCGTCATTATAAAGTTACAAACAAGAAGCGAAAACAAATCATTTTTGTTAGACTCGTTTATTAGCATGCTAATGAATGTCATTCCGGATTAGCGTATTTTGTCAGCGGAGCAGCGGTTGCAGTTTCCCCACATATGTGCTTAAATGTGCGACGTTGCATCCGAAAATTTGCCAGCCACTGTTGATCCGTAAAAGAAGTCGTCACCACTCTGTCCCACCAGTCGTTAACTCCTCGTTCGGATCCATACGAGCTGCAGTAGAATTAAAACGAGTGACTTGATATAGTCCGCAAACAGGAAGTTGATTCCTATTCGTTTTCAGGTGAAACTAGCTGTAGTTTGTGCGCTTTACTGCCCCTAGTGGTCAAAAATGCACCAATGCAATCACAAGTGGCACGCTCGAGACCCATGTTAATGCCATGTGCGAACAGATTCAAGATGCGTACTTCGTGATACGATCCCCAAAAACAGTTGCAAGTGACCAAGTGCAAACAGGGCCTTAGTCGGGAGGCTTCTGGTTACGTTTCTCAGCTAAACATCCCTCGTGCCCTGGCTTTCCCTCATCGGCTCTGTTCACTCCTCCGCCAGCATCGACACGGGCGAGAGCCCAGTGAGCGGAGGGCCGGCCGCCGCCATGGACCAGCCTCACGTCATCCCCAGCCAGGGCGACCTGCTGGGAGACCTCCTGAACCTGGACCTGGGCCCTCCGGTCAACGTGCCTCAGGTGTCGTCCATGCAGATGGGGGCCGTGGACCTTCTGGGTGGGGGATTGGACAGCTTGGTGAGCAGCTTCGATCCTCAATACACACACAGGGTGTTGGTTTAACTGAGCCTTGTCAGTATATGACGCTAACGCCTCCCTCTTTTCAGGCAACACTGAGGCCCCGTTTACATGAATACGGGTTACTCTGAAAACGCACAAATCTTTAGTCAGAAGGCTCGGCCTTGTGTTGCTTACACCAAGCCGGCGTTTTCACTGAGACTGTACAGACAGAAACTGCACTTTTTCGAAAACACTTCTCGGCGTGGATAGGTTTGAATACGCTTCCTGGCCTTCAGGTGTTCTTCTTCTTCTTCTTCCGCCTTCAGG
Source organism: Nelusetta ayraudi (assembly GCF_046127955.1). NCBI lineage: Eukaryota > Metazoa > Chordata > Actinopteri > Tetraodontiformes > Monacanthidae > Nelusetta > Nelusetta ayraudi. The sequence goes on from NW_027466061.1 coordinate 28,839,516, forward strand.
GAGTAAACTTGCGGCGCCACGCCAGGCCTGGCATAGGTACTACATCGTATTCAGTCGTTTCCAGCGTATCCGTGTGCCGCAGCATATCTGCAGGAATTTGAATATGGCTTCGTGTAAACACGTTTCTTTTTGTTTTTTTTGTTTTTTTAGTGCATTTTCAAAAATGTGCAGTTTCAAAAAAAATACGTCTCCATGTAAACAGCCCCGGAAGTCCTTAGATTGATGTCTTTATACAAGTGTCTATAATGTAACACACACAGCAGTTCTTAACTTCATCTTTCAGAAAAAAACAAAAACTGTCAGCCTCTCTGTTTCTCCGAGCTGCTCCAGTGTCCGGGCTCCTTGGCCGTTTCCTGGCCGATGTTATAACGTCGTACTTGAAGATGTGACAATGCGGGGGAGGGGAAGCGTTGACGGGCTGCGGTCGCTAAGAAAGCCTCTGTCTCTGTCTGTGTTTGTGTGTTTGGGTGCGTCTGTCTGCGATGCGTGGACGCTGTCTTTTTTGGGGGCGTGTCTCTTCTCTCCTGTAGCTGGGGGGAGACCTGAGCGGAGGTGTTGGGGGCAGTCCAGCAGTAAGTCCAGTCCTTCTGTTCGGCCCGTCTGCATGCTCTAAACGCTGCTTCTTCAGCTCCTCACTCACCTGTATATTTGTTTTTATTTATTTATTGCTTCTTCTTTTTTTTTTATTATTATTATGTTTGAACACCCAGCTGGGGTTTTGAATGTTTTAGCCTGTTTGAATGAAGTCCTGGTCCCCAAGAAGTTTCTTTGTCAGGGCTGAGCTGACTCAACCGCTAAATTTAATTATTATGATTCTGAGTGAATCAGAGCACTGGCGAGATGTCAGATTTGGTCACAAAGATGATCATCCATCCATCCATCCATCCATCCATCCATCCATCCATCCATCCTTTTTCAGACAAAGATCATCAACACTTAAAAAAAAAAAATTATTCCGTTTTTTTTGTATTATTTCTGAGGCTAAAGCACTCAAAATGTCTGTTGTACGGAAGAGGACGAGGGCCTCAAGAAGAGAAAAAAATATTACAGGAGGGAGATTTTTGTTTAAGTTTTCATTTTTTTCTCTTCTTGTGGCCCTCGTCCTCTTCCGTACTGTCGGGTTCCTTCTCAAGTCGCACTACAGCTTCTTCGCTCCGTCTGTGGGAGGGGCTTTGGCCAATCGCACGCTTGCCTGTAGTTGAGTTGCTGACTTCCTGCCGCCTCCTGTTGCATGACGCTTCATTTTTTTTTCTTTCTTTTTTTTTTTTGAAAGTTCCCTTCACAGAGACTCATCGCGCTTGTGCCAACTTAGATGTGTGTTTGTGTGTTCTGTCGCGTCACGTCCGCTTCAGGTGGGCCAGAACTTCATCCCGTCGTCCGTGCCCAGCACCTTTGCTCCGTCGCCGACACCTGCTCCTCAGGCCGTCAGCAGCGGCCTCAACGACCTGTTTGAGCTCTCCACAGGCATGGCCATCACCACCGGAGGTTACGTAGCGCCCAAAGCTGTAAGTTCCCGCTCCGGGACGCCTCCTGCCCGCTCAGCTCGCGTTGGAAACTTCTCACGGGTGCTTTGTCGGCAGGTGTGGCTCCCTGCGGTGAAGGCCAAGGGCCTGGAGATCTCCGGCACCTTCTCCCGCCGCCAGGGTCACATGTACATGGACATGACCTTCACCAACAAGGCCCTGCAGCACATGACCGACTTTGCCGTTCAGTTCAACAAGAACAGGTGGGTCGCACGTCGGTTTTCTGACTCCCCTGATCCCCTGACTCCCCTGATCACCAAGTTGCAGGCTTTCTCACGTCTCCTGCTGGTGTGTGTGTGTGTGTTGTTTCTGCCGTGCAGCTTCGGCATGATTCCCACCAGCCCTCTGCCCATTCACACTCCGCTGATGCCCAGTCAGAGCATCGACGCCTCGCTGCCCATCAACACCATTGGCCCCGTCATGAAAATGGATCCGCTCAACAACCTGCAGGTGACTGAAGCCTCCCGCACTCCAGCAGCCCCCAAGATTCAATATGGTGGCCCATTGATTTCAATGGAACCGCTAGCTAGCTAGCTAGCTATATAGGTGGATAAAGTCCAATAAATAGTCCACCATTTTGTGATGGCTTCCGGGTTATTTTCACATCATGCAGCCCTGTACCTGAGATTTTTTTTCTCTAGGAGGTTTTTGGGATAAACGCGCCCTGAACTCTTTTGATTGGTCCCTGCAACGTCTCTTCTTCTTTTGCATAATCTTGCTGATTTCTCGAGTGCATCACCATCGGTCACAGAGGGAAAATGAATCGCCTTGTCGTAATTTATAGTACGTCATTTAGATAGAGGAAAATGAGTTGGGGTGAGTTTGGAGCGTGGTTACCTCACAAACCTCTTAGAGAAAAAAAAATCTTGGGTCCCGTACAGCAGGCGCAGTAGCGTCGCTTCCCACCATGCCTCTGGTGACTCACGTGATGCATCAGGACGTGATCGGCCAATCAGAACCAGGCGAGACACAGCATGTACGATGGCCTTTATATATATACTTTTTTTTTTTACATAGATTAAAAGTCCATGATTCAAAAATCGACAATAGAAAAATTGATTATGCATGGGATGTTTGGTTGCAGTTCCTTGAGTGGCCACTGGAGAAAGAAATCGAGTGCAGCATATCGACTGTCTAGTATCCAGTTCTTAATACGCCTATGGTTGGTTGTAGTGTTATTTCTTCTTCTCAAACTTGCTCTCTCTCTCTCTCTCTCTCACTCACTCTCTCCCTCTTTCTCTCGCTCTCTTGCTCTCCCGCTCTCTCTCGCCCTCTCTCTCTGCTGACCCCTGCAGGTGGCTGTGAAGAACAACATTGACGTCTTCTACTTCAGCGTGCTCATCCCCCTCAACATATTCTTTGTGGAGGATGGTAAAATGGGTGAGTTGGATTGTCACTCCTGGCAGAATCACTCAGAGTGGCCCACTCAGAGGACGTCTCTAAAAGCCGTGTGTTGGTCGTGCAGAGCGACAGGTGTTCCTGGCCACCTGGAAGGACATTCCCAATGAGAACGAGCTGCAGTACCAGATTAAGGAGTGCCACCTAAATGCAGGTAGGCACTCTCGCTTTTATTTTTAATGCACGCCACACATCATGTGCTTTAAGCCGTGTTTCAGCAGCCTGGCGTCTCTTTTATCTCCAACACTTAAACCTGCAGCAGCTCCATGTTACTGTCTGCTGCCTCTCCAGCCGAATCTTATTTTCTCTCCATTGTTTCTCTCTCCATCGTCACGCCTTCATGTCTCTGGACATTTCCACCCATTTCTCTCGTCTCTCCACCTGAAGGACACGTCCTACTTCTTTCTGCTCAGACGCTGCCCACATTTGTGACTCTCGACACGCACTGGTTGTTTTCTCCTTTAGACCACATCCACGTGTTGACTGATTGGTTTTCAAATGTATATTTGTCTGTACATTTATGCTCTTCGTCTTTATGCTAAGGTAACAGTAATGTATCTGTCGTACAGACTTGTGAATGTTCGCCGTAGATGACTTGGCCTAATGGCATAGTTCATTTTAAAATTCCCCCCCCAGTAGCTTTTGAATTAGCGTAGTGTGTGTTGGTGTGAGTCACCTGTGGGCGGTGAAGTCGTCTTGCCACGACAAGATGTTTTACCGTGTATTGCTCATTGGTTCGCCACCTATTTAATGCCCCCCCCCCTTTTTTTTTAACACTGCTTGACGTCTCGCAGACACAGTGTCAGGGAAGCTTCAGAACAACAACATCTACACCATCGCCAAGAGGAACGTGGAAGGCCAAGACATGCTCTACCAGTCCCTCAAACTCACCAACGGCATTTGGATCCTGGCTGAGCTGCGCATCCAGCCCGGGAACCCCAACTACACGGTAAACAGTTTAGTCCAGATAATAAATAACACAGAGTTAATTTAAAGGAAGTTAACTATTCTTTCTGTGTGGCCTGGTACCAAATGACCAACAGACTGGTATCGGTCCACGGCCTGGGGGTTGGGGACCGCTGAGTTAGATGACAGATTCTGTCGCTCACTCTCTCTCTCTCTCCCTCTCTCTCTCTCTCTCTCTCTCTCCCTCTCTTTCTCTCACTCTCTCCCTCTCTCTCTCTCTCTCTCTCTCCTCAGCTGTCTCTGAAGTGTCGTGCCCCGGAGGTCTCTCAGTACGTGTACCAGATGTACGACAGCGTGCTGAAGAACTGACCCGCTCCCAACCTTTGCAGCGCCGCATCAGCTCGACCACAAGCAACAGTTTTTTTTATCATTTCATGCTAGCTGCCTAAAGCTAGGAATCCAGCGGGAGGCGTCGAGTCAAGCGGAGCGCCGGCTGCGTTTTTCCCTAGTGTCTGTTCATTAGTGGGCATGTGTGGAATGACATTACTGTAGTTCTGTGTGTCGTGCTTGAAGGTGCAAATGGCCCTTTGATGATGCTTTCTTCATAATTTTTTTTCATTTTGAGAAAAAACAACAACTTTATTTTGAATTATCTCCAGTTAAAAACCTGCCGACCATTCCATCCCTAACTCGATGTCTTAGTGTTGTGAAGATGTGATTGATGGTGAAACGAGAAAAAGTTTCTTTCGTACCGCCTGTGGCTCGTACATCATGCGCTTCCTTATCTTTTTTTCCCCCCTTAGCGTTTGCTTTGCTCCACGCTTCCATCGGCTCAGTCTGCTGGTTCATTTCATTTTACATCTCTTAAGTGTCAAGTTGTGTTCATTCACGGCGGAGAGCTGACGGGGACCGTCGGTAGGAACGGACGGTCAAGAAGCTTTGACCCGACGGCACCAATCAGAACAAACTGCCAGGGTTCACCGAGAACGACGACACAAACCACTGCAGCTAGTGTGTGTGTGTGTGTGTGTGTGTGTGTGTGTGTGTGTGTGTGTGTGTGTGTGTGTGTGTGTGTGTGTGTGTGTGTGTGTGTGTGTGTGTGTGTGTGTGTGTGTGTGTGTGTGTAAACCACTTGATTCGTTTGACGTAAAGTCTTTCTGCAGTTGCCCAGTTCACTGCAATTACGTCGTTACTGGCACCTTCATGTTTTCTTTTCACTCTCTCTCTCCCTCTCTTTTTGTTCATCTACCTCTGCCTGATTCCTTGTAACTGGCCTGTTTGTTGCCTTTTTTTCCCCCCACCACGTTGCGCGTCACACACCTGCACCTTTTCCCGATGCCATTTTTCTTTACGTGCCAGTCCAAACCTGTGGTACATCAGCTGAGCCACCTACACAGGACCAAACGTGCACCCAACTCACCAGGCCAGTTTTATGTTTTAGTACTTCTAGTGTCATTGAAATCAGATCATGTTGACGTCCCGTTTTGTTTGTTTTTTGTTGTGTTTTTTTGAGCTACAGCACATCAGAGTTTCACTCACGCTCACCCTGGAGTTGCTCTCGTGCAGTGCAGTTGAGTGATGGTGTGGTTTGCGATGCCAACTCAGATTTTTTTTTTTTTAGTATTATTAGAAACATGAAATTAAGCTTTGTCCAAGCTTTTCAAGTTGTGTTTGTGACACTATTTTTCCAAATATAAAAAAATGTAATTCTATGTAAATGTGCCTGCATGTGCCCACTGACCTTTTAACCCTTTTATTTTTTTATTTGATCGATGAATTACCCCCAATCTATAAACTAATCTCCCTAACTCGATGTCTCATGTTTCCCCCAAGCACTCCTACAAGTAGACGTACATGATGAATTGTTTCCAGCAGTAGATTCTGTGGTTTGGACAGAACTCTAATAAACAGTGTAAGAAGTGAAATATTGGCAGCATTATTGCTATATTGCTATAATCCCCCATTGTAAATGAGCTGTTGTTGTCACAGTGCCACACTCTATGTCAATAAATTGTCAAAGATGGTACGTTGTTTGTGTTTGAGATGTAGAGGTCACTTTGGTTAATGTTGAGGGGTTGGGGTGAGAACAGAGGGAATTTGTACCCATGAAGGAATAACCTCGGGTCTGGAAAATAAGCTACAAGTGAAACAGGACAGGTTATAAAATCATATTCTTCTGTTTTAAGTTCGTAAAAATAGAACAATAACATTTCCAGTCTTGCATTGACGGAGATAAATAATTTATTTCACATCAAGCGGAGCAGTAAAACGATTACGTAATAAAAAAAAAACTTTTTCTTTTTTTAAAAAGTATAATTAAGTAGTAAAACTTCTCTACTGCAAACCGGATGAAAATTGTGATTACGGGACTGTAATGACAGCAAGGCAGCAACTCGTTTAGAATTTGTGAACGCTAAGTAAGAGAGAACCTTTAATACGTCATCAACAGCCGCCACCGAGGGAGGGCGTCCGGTTGCTTAGCAACATCAGACGCCCTGCAGCTGCAGCAGATAAGAGCCAACTTCACCCGCCCACCGCCGAGTCGTCAGTTTTCTCCCCCCCTCCGGTTGACCTTCTGATGGCTGAAATCGAGATGTGCGAACCATGGGAGCTTTTCAACCTCCTCAACCAGCAGCGGAACAGCGTGTCGAGGCTGGCGCAGAGCAACTACCTCTGTCTGTTCGGTAAAGGAGAGAAACAACAGCACGAAAACAGTCCCACGACCTCGTTGCTGTCGGAATCCGATTATAAACCACGACTTCACTCCTGCTTCCCTCCCGCCTCTTTCCCGACACAGATGCTCAAGAGATACACAATTATAGAACAAGTCACATCATAACTGCGAAGAACATCAAACAGGTATGGGTGTCCAACATCAGCTCGGGTCACGTGATCAACGGCGCTGCCAAATAAAGAGAGATAATCATCAACAGGCGGGATGGGGGACACCTGAGGGAGACTTTGGGCAGAACCGGAAGTTTTCTTTGTTTTTTTGGGGTTTTTTTTTGTCTTTTATTTTTAGGATGCAGACGGCTCGTTCGTCCTACCGGAGGCTGTGGAGCTGGACAGTATGCAACACGTGGTGGTGTATGATGGCAACACAGGCAGCCTGGAGGCGGGAGGTAACACATCAAGCATCCACACATTAAAGACACCTTCCTGGAAAGTGACAGTAATTAATGTTTCACTTAAAATCTGATGATTTCAGGAGTGGAGTGAATCGATATATTGATTCAAAATATCCCTACGATCCATATTCCATTTACTACAGCACATGTGTTCTGAACTTTTGGCTGTTGTGTAAAATAGCGAAATCAGCTGGCTGGTTAGTCCACCAGATAGTGCCAAGTGTGCATTGTGTGTCTGCTGAGGCGAGGCGAGGCGACGTCGCAGTAAGGACTGTCATGATTCACCTGGTGAAACAAGTGGCCGTACGCCAGGTGATGGGGTGACAGTGTTTGTGGCTGTGATTGCAGGCAGAGCTGTCGACTGCGCGCGAGCCCTCGCCAAGACCACCTTCTGCCCGGTCCGAGTGGTGAGAGGAGGCTTTCAGCGGTTCTCGGCCCTCTACCCCTTCATCAGGACAGAGAAAATCATCTACACCATCGCAGTAACTGAACACAACGACTCATAATATTGTTAGGAATTTTATTGCCTTCACTGGCCAAAAACTATACAAGATGCCCCCCCGCAACCCTCAGTTGGATATCTGCATTAAGTATTAAATGATAATCACAATAAACACATAAGACACAACTCTTCATGCTGAATTTTATGGTATCTTTGATTTTATCTATTCAGCTGTCTTTTTACAAGTCATGTAATACTGAAACAAGAAGACAAAAAGACAATATTTTTTATGTTAACCTTTAGCTATGTATGGAAATGCATATTTTACCCTGTCATACAATGTCTGCCACCAAAATACAGACAAAGACATGTTCAGTTACCCTATCAAAATTGAAATTGGATACATTTGCAGCTGGTTTTCATGAAGAAAGTGCTGCAGATAAATGGCATTTATCTGATCAGTCATCTTAACGCAGGAGCTTGAAAACCTGAAGATCTACCCAGTGGAGGTCACAGCGGGGCAGCTTTATATGGGTGACCAGCAGCAAGGCGCAGATTTGGAGATTCTGAGAGACCTTAAAATCAAGGCCGTGGTCAACATCTCAGAGAGCGACGCCCAGGAGGAGTAAGACTGACTTGACTGTTTGAAGTCTAAATGCTGTGAGCTGTGAGTTCATTGTATATTTCTTTTTGGATTAGATCCCGAGAGGAGAACCAGAACGTCCTGATAATTCCTGTGGCTGATTCTGTCTTTTGTGATTTATTCTCCCACTTCGAGAAGATTTGTAGTTTCATTGGTAAGTTGTGGCCATGTTATAAATCACAGGCTGATGATAGGTGACAATATTACGCCTTATTTAGAAAGACAGAAGAAAAATTCTATGGTATTATGTTCCACAAACAAACAATTTTACTCCATATGCTCTCTGCTCTTTTCCTTATACATGCTTTACTCCTTCAACGGCCCTTTGGTAGCACTAGTCTAAAGTGTAATATTTTATAAACAATCATCAGTACATTCAGTTTAGTTTGTCAGACTCACACCACTCTCTCCTCATTTCCCCCTCAGTCTGTGCAGCAGCTCAAGTTGCATATTCTTTGTTTTGCAGCATGGCACTTTGACTCGGGCTCTCGGGTTCTGATCATTTCCAAGCTGGGGCGAAGCCGCTGCAGCGCTGCGACTACTGCCGTCCTCATGCACCGCCTCAAACACACAATGGAGGCAAGTGAGGCCTGGGTTGTTTTTTCTAATGTTTATTCCAAAGCCTGGCAGCTTGTTTTATGAAGTTGTCACTTTCTGTATTGACAGTAAATGCAATGCAAAGTCTTTTTTTGTTTGTTTCAGGAAGCCTTGAGGTTTGTTATCAAATGTAAACCCAGTGCCAGGCCCAGTACCATCCTGCTGCGGCAGCTGTCTGACTGGGAGATTCACACGTTGGGATCCAAAATGACTGATATCTCTGAACCACATTTTCTAAGAACATAATTTTTCAACTTCAAACAACTTCAACACCACCGTTGATTTGTGTTTTAATAAATTAAGTGAATGGTGACACCTGGTCTTTTTTGTTGTTGTCCAGAAGTAGCCTCTCCGGAAGTGTAGCAATACTCCTTGTGACATTGATATACTGACAGTTGCCCCTGTTACATAATACCCTTAAATCCACACGCCGGTGTGTTTTGCAGTCATGAGATGCATCATACAGGCAACACAGAGACCCAGTTGGCAGACATCTTAAAATGTTCCCTCAGCAGTTATTAAACCATCTGCAGAAGACAAATAAGTTGAGGAACACACTCAGAGACTGTAAGGTATAAAATATCAGCACTAATTATTTTCTCCTGACAGCGCAAACATAGGGCAAAGTGTTAATTAGGGCTATAATCAGACAGGCACTAATTGGCTGAAATAGTTCTGGGCTGGCTCTAGACATAATCTGGTCTAGACATCTGATTATTTATCAAAGATAAATTGCCTTGCATGGTAAAATAAGAAGTTTTTTTTTCCCAGGACTTCAAAGGATGGTGAAGGAATACCTTCATGTGACTAAACCCGACATTTTAATGTTAAGAAATACCATAATTTGACTTTATTTAGATGACAAACTAAAAACATATTTGAGTTTGCCACTTTGGTTTCACTGTTTCTTTGTTCGTTTAAGAAAATTAACAATTGTCCTCTGCCTTTTTTTCGTGATTTAGTCAAAAATCAAAAAAACTTTCTTTAAGGGTTCAAAAACAAGAAAAACAAGGAAAAAAGTAAAATTTTCGCCAAAATTCGGCCCATTGAATAAAATGCTCGAGGAACAACTTCCCCTCGTAAAAATAAGCGTCGTATGCTACGGTTAGACTACCATGCTCTTATTGTGAAGACTGTAAGCGGAAGTCTTTCACTGGCGAGGGAGCGACGTTCCAAACTGTTGCTCAGCAGAACCAAAGTACCTCCTCGGCCAGCTCGGAGCTCCTCCGTACGGGGAAGAACATGTTGTTCAATCCGACGGATTTGGCAGAATGTCTACGCGAATGGGAAGATTTAGAGAAAAACTACCAACAGATCCAGGTAAAAAAAAAATGAAACAAAACAAAACAAAACTGAATAAAAGCTCTTAGTTGGAAGCCAAGTTCCGGGAGAAAACAGACTTATCGCGGCTGGTTAGCTAGCAGCGGTGGGCGTGTCCGGTAGAGGAGCTCTGACAGCTGCGGGGTCCGCCCTCCGCGGCTAAAAATGTCGTAACGTGGCTAAGAAAACAGAAAAATGTGAGATAATCAAGTGCCCGGTCGTTTGTTTGAAAACGACGTTGTTTTGAAAGGGAATGTTATGCAAATATATTAAAATACACACAAAATTAGAAACGATGTACTTTCGATATCGCCAGATTGAATAGATGGACGTCACCCGGCATTTGTGACGTTAGACTCAGGGAGATCCATTGAAAACTTCAACTTTGATCACGTTTATTTCCTTTGTTATCAACTTGAACATCTTATCACCGTGTCTGCTTTGAAATAACAAATAGAAGTGTTAAAGATAGACCCGGTCGGTTGTCGGTAAAGGTGATTTGGGACGAGCTGATTCCAATCCTGACCATTTCCTAAATGTTTTCATGCTTTTTGTTTTTTTGTTAAGTGAAGATAATAAAATAATAAAAAAATAAATACCATTGTTCGTGAGATGGCGTAACAGTGACAATGACACCATCATTCAATGTCTGGAATGTTCTGTCAAAAAAAGAAGCATATTGACAGACTGCTAATGAAACTAGTAAAAGAGTATAGTGCTAAATTATAATGACAAAAATAAAATCTCAAGAGTTTTTATTACCTTGTCAAAACGTGCCGTTCTCCTGTTTCCACTGACAGGACACTCACCGTCTGTACAAACAGAAACTGGAGGAGGTGACGCGGCTGCAGAACAGCTGCTCCAGCGCCATCACACGTCAGAGGAAGAAGCTGAAAGACCTCACTGTGTCGCTAACAGAGTACGTGCTGTACCGACCGCCGGCCTGTCCAGGCACAAACCTTGCAGGGTCCCCTCTAACGTGCACGTGAGAGGATAAACTATGAGGGACGATCCTTTAATTCATAAGGATAGATTTACAGATTCATCTCCTTTCATGAGAACAGTTTCCATTCCGTTTCCCCCAGGTACAAGGAACATTTCATCAGGCTCAGAGACAGCTTTGTATGACAAATTTTGATTAAAGCTTTGAATGTAGACAAAAAGTAGTGTAAACGCCAAGAGGCAGATTAATTCATCTCATCAGAGCAAAGAAATATTTAATGATCCTCGTCACTCATGCCTGTGTTTCAGGCTTGACAAGCAGCACCTCTATTGGTTACTAGATGATGAAAGCTGTGTTTTTCCCTGCAGGTGGCTGGGGATGCTGGTTGTTAAATATTGTGATTTTGTTTTTGCTGGGAGGTATTTTATTGATAGTCTGGACTTTTCATGTAAACTTTAAATAATAGCTAAGCTTTTGTGAACTACAATATGTACTTATGTGCACGTGGGATGCCCAGGCTTTCCATTTTGTTGAATGACCAATTTAAGTTAGCATATATCACAGTAATAAGCATTAAATAGAATAATAACAATAATAATAATAAAAAATAACACTAATTCCGCCAACAGATGTTTTGAAAACAGAAACATTCTGTAGATTTGAACTGCAGTCTGTGATGTGTGCTTTGCCTTGTGACCAGATGCAAAGAAAGTCACCCCACGCCTAAATTAAGCCAGGAGGAGCTGGAGTCCATCACCGAGATCAAGGAGTCGGTGAAGGAGCGCGCCAAAGTTTTCTGCGACATGGAGGCTTTTCTGCCAAAGAAGAACGGGTGGGGTTTGTCCTCCAACACTAACGGATGCTTTTGCATCTGAGACGTCTGGTTGATAACGGACTCCGCTCCTCCTCTTCTCCAGGTTGTACCTCAGCCTCGTCCTCGGAAACGTCAACGTCACACTTCTCAACAAGCAGTCAAAGTGAGTCACGACGCCACTCCTTTGCACCGTCTCTTCTTCACTGTTTCTCTCTCGCGCTGCCTCTTCTTTGCTCTATTTAAGCGCTTGGTGCTCTGAACTGCTTCCGTCTAGCGGACATCAACATCCGGGTGCCAAAATAAAAGTAACCGAAAATACATGAATGCATTTGTTTACGCTGTGTCGCGCCAACAGGTTCGCCTACAAGGACGAGTACGAGAAGTTCAAGCTGGTGCTCACCGTCATCGTCTTCGTCTTCTCCTTCACGTGCGCCTTCCTGCTCAGCTACAGGTGAGGCTCTGCCCCCAGGGATCTGCTGCTTGCGGGTCGACCGACTTCTCTAACCAGACTGTTGTTTTTCCCTCCTCGCCTCCCAGAGTCCTGGACGCATTGTTCAACTTCCTGCTGGTGTGGTACTACTGCACGCTCACCATCCGGGAGAGCATCCTCATCAGCAACGGCTCCAGGTGCGTTCCCTTCCCCCCCCGCTCCTGTCTTGTCTTGTCACATGTGTGTATTTCCGTGACTGTGTGAGGATTGGTGTGTCTTCAGGATCAAAGGCTGGTGGGTGTTCCATCACTACGTGTCCACCTTCATGTCGGGAGTCATGCTCACTTGGTACGTTCTGGCCCTTAAACGCTGCCGTGAGAGGTTGTACACTCATGCCCCCCCCCCTCCCCTGCTCTCTGACCCGGTCTCTGTGTCTTCTGTCAAGGCCCGATGGCGTCCTGTACCACATGTTCAGGCAGCAGTTCCTCACCTACTGCCTCTACCAAAGTAAGATATTGCACAACATTACCTTGTGACATCTGATGATTTGCCGATTCAAGATTCAAGATTCAAGATCTTTTCCTGTCATTATACAAGCAGAATTAGATTTGAGGAGCCTCTCAGCTTTTAGCCACAGGAAGTAAATATAGAATTAAAGCTGCAAGCAGCGTCGATGGGGCTGAGACCATTTACAGTCCAGTCCATTTACCATTTACCGTTTTGCATGGCGAATTTTGGGTCGAAAGTTAAAAAAAAGTTAGTTAAGTTAGGTAGTTAGGTTAGGTTAGTTAGGTAAATAAAAATAATAAGAATAATTATGATAATAATAAACATGTGGGTCTAAAAAAACTTTGACGCGGGTCTCTAACTGTTTCCTGGGCTACACCATCATGATTCCTGAGCGTACATGTTAAATCCACCATGGTGGTGACAAGGATCCATGTCAGCAGTCCTCGGTGTTCAACGCTCTCTGACGATCACATTTCTGTCCTGTCGTGCCTGGACAGGCGTCGTCCAGTTCCTGCAGTACTACTACCAGAGCGGCTCCCTGTACAGACTGCGGGCGCTCGGAGAGAGACACAACATGGACCTGACAGTGGGTGAGTTGTCGTGCCGTTACGAGGGCAGAGAGAGCGCCATCACCAGGCCACGCCGTAAACATGAGTAAACTGCCATTTGCGCCTCCTGGTTCAAGAGTAGAAATGGAGCATGGATGTATTATAAGATATGGATACCGGGCTGATTTTCCCCAGTGGCCACTTGTGGTACTGCAGCAAAAAGAAAAAATCCAATGGGCCCAAAAAGCATTTTTCCCATTGACCGCAATACAAAAATAAAGGCCTTTAAAACGGCTCACAGGATGGCTGTGACCTGAATCGCGATTCATAGCAAATCTTTCTACTGTAGATTTTTCAGTTATGCTCTTTTAGTCTTTTAAAAAAATGCTAAAGGCCAGAAAATCAGCAGGAAAGAGTTTATTCCCAGCGTGGCGTCACAGAGTGGTACGTGCTGCTGTGTTTCAGCTCGTTCTGATTGGCTGCATCCAGACATGTTCGTAAGTGACGTTCTCCAGAATCGTCCTAATTGGCTAAATAGATCATGTGAGTTCCAGAGGCATGATGGGAAGTGACACTACAGCACATGCTCTGTGGTCCCATTAATGCGGAAGTCAAAACCTTTTTCGGCGTACGTGCTGGGTGAGCAACTTCATTGAAGTGAATGGGCTGCCATCTTGGACACTGAGGGCCTGAAACGGAGACCAAAAGTGACCCAATGGCACAGGCTGTTATGCAGATTGGCGATACTTGACATTGAAGAAGCAGCGTTTTAAGGCAGCGCTGTTCTGACGTGAGCGTGCGCTCCGCTCTCTCCCCTCAGAGGGCTTCCAGTCGTGGATGTGGAGAGGTCTCACCTTCCTGCTGCCCTTCCTCTTCTTTGGCCACGTGAGTCGCGGCGGCGCTCGACAACGCTCACGGAGTATCTCTCCAGTCTTTGTTTTCTTCACGCGGCTCCTGTGCTCCTTTTTCGCAGTTCTGGCAGCTCTACAACAGCATCACCCTGTTCAACATGTTTCAGCTGCCGCAGTGTAAAGAGTGGCAGGTTGGTAGCGCAAAGAGCGCAGCTCGGGTTTTAGGTCTTGTGAATCAACTAATGATATTTCAGTCAGGACCAAATAATGACTAATTTAACTTCAACCTAATTGAAAACATCTGAATACGTCCGATCTCCTGATATAAGTGTGTGTGTGTGTCCAGGTCCTGATGTGTGGTTGCTCCTACATGGTGCTCTTCATGGGAAACTTCTCCACCACGCTGGCCGTTGTTTACCAGAAATACATGAACAACGAGGACAAATCCAAAAGCCTCTAGAAAAGGCAACTTGAGAAGCGCTGGAAGACGCGCATGTCCGAGTCATCATCATGTCACCGCCCACCAGAAGCCACCCTGGTCATGATGGTGCAGGTGGCAAAGTTAACGCAGCTCACCACGTGTCCTTCAGTGGCTCCTCAGTACCTTGTGCTGCTAGCGCTAATGTCCCTTGCATTTCCTGTGTTTGTGTGTGTGTGTGTGTGTGTGTGTGTGTGTGTGTGTGTGTGTGAGAGATAGAGAGAGAGAATGATGCTCACTGACAGCATGCTTTCAATTTTTCTCCAGTGTTACTGAATGTCGCTTGCTTCACATCTGTGTGACAAAATCTGTTCAGGATAAGCTGAACAATAAAACACTCCATCTGACTGCTGCATGTTTCTGTCTCATGTCCTTCATTTTTCATCAGTTTTTTCTCCATCCGTGTCACCTCAAAACCATCTGTCACCTCAAGACCTGATTTCTACTGTGACCCTTTGGAGGGACTCAACCCTCTGGTTGGCAGTTGTTGGAGAAAACATTAAAAACCGCCTCAACGCAATAAATAATAAAGAACAATGCAATACTATAAAATGTAACCTGTAAAACATGGATACCTCTTTAATTATATATGTTAAGGTTGATTTTTATATTCTCAATTAAAGTAATGTGCAAATGAATCAATTTAACTTTCTTTACTTGGCATCAAACTCGGTGTTATTGTATTTTGTTAACTTTTAGGTCTTCACTAGTGAACTTTTTATTAATGACCGTAGCTTCAAGGGCTGTTGTAACGTCATGGTTTGGCCACAAGGTGGCAGTATGGAACTGTATTTGATGACGACGGTGTGTTGCGCTGCTTCTTATGTACAAGCTGAAAGAGGCAAAGTCATCTGCCAAAAACCTCATCGTCAACCTACACATATTAGCATATTTTCTATTTTCACTTTTTTTACATTGATTTTTGTGTTGATTGTCTTGATACTCAATTACAAACTGCACTCATTAAAGAAAAAGCCTCTTGCCACTTGTCTCGCGACAACAAATTTATTTTATGAACAGATTATTGTTGTGCGCTCTCACCTTCAACCGGAAATGAACCAAAACTGACCTAAAGTTTGGGCCGATAACAAGACAGCAGAGTGGCACTGTTTGCTATTCTATGCAGCTATTCAATAATTTATTCATCGTCACCTCAAACGCATGGCGGCAACAGGAGACAGACCAAAAAAAAAAAAAAACACTGTAAAATTAAAAAAAAAATTTTTTTGATTATTAATGCTCATCCTTTTGCTGCTTGGAACATCTGATTTAATAAGTAGGGAGGAACAAAGTTGTCTTTTAAAGGGGGGATTTATGATTTAAACATCTGCAGAACAGGAGGCAGAACCCAAAGTCATGATAAAGGAAAAGGAAATTTGCACACAAGATCAGAAGGAATAATACCTGAAAAATTTAAAATAGAAAGCAGCCTCGCTCCCAATTTATCACGGTGGAACTTCCTCCCCCTCCACACACACACACACACACACACACGAAAAAGAGCAAGTCCTGGATGGGTGAGTGTAGTAGCTGGAGGGCCAGCGAGAGCGAGGCTGAGCTGGAGAACAGGGATGAGGAGCGCAGCAAGTGGAGGAAAAGAGAGGGAAGAGGAGGCGGAGGAGGAGGAGGATGAGGAGCAGGAGGAGGAGGGGAAGGGGGGGCTCTCCTCTCCCAGCCTGCACCTCTTTCATCTCTCTCATTAAAGCTGGAGCAGTGGGGGACGTCAAGAATGAGCCCAAGGACATGGGGATCGGGGACCGAGGCTGAGCCTCACATCAGGAGGCAGTGGTGGAGGAGGCGGAGGAGGAGGAGGAGGAAGAGGAGGAGGGCAGGCACGGCGAGCAGACGGGCCGCCATGTCAAACCTTCACCTCAAGTTTAACCCCAGCTTCCCCTCTGGGAGCCGGATAGAGACCTCTTATCAGTGCTCACCTTCTCTGCCGGCCTGGGAACAGTTCCAGGGCAGCAGTAGCAGCAGTGGGGAGGGAGGAGGAGGAGGGGGAGGGGGTGAGGGTTCTGCTAGAGTAGTTCCAACATACACAAGGTTTCCCTCCATCTCTCTCTCGGAGTGTGTCTGAAAAGGGGGAGCGCGGCGCTGATGAATCCCCACCTGGGAGCAGCTGATTTGAAACAGGCGAGGAGGAGGAGGAGGGGGAGAGGGAGAGTGAGGAGAAGGAGAAGGAGGGGGTGGAGGAGGGAGAGGAGGGGGTGGAGGTGGAGGAGGGAGAGGAGAAGGAGAAGGTGGGTGTGGAGGTGGGGGAGGAGGAGTGGGTGGAGGAGGAAGAGAAGGGGTGGAGGTGGAGGAGAGTGAGAGAGAAGGTGGGTGTGGAGGTGGAGGAGGAGAAGGAGAAGGTGGGGGTGGAGGTGGAGGAGGAGGAGGAGTGGGTGGAGGAGGAAGAGGAGGGGGTGGAGGTGGAGGAGGGTGAGAGAGAAGGAGAAGGTGGGTGTGGAGGTGGAGAGGGAGAAGGAGAAGGTGGGGGTGGAGGAGGAAGAGGAGGGGGTGGAGGTGGAGGAGGGAGAGGAGAAGGAGAAGGTGGGTGTGGAGGTGGTGGAGGAGGAGTGGGTGAAGGAGGAAGAGGAGGGGGTGGAGGTGGAGGAGGGTGAGAGAGAAAGAGAAGATGGGGTGGAGGAGGAGGAGGAGGAAGAGGAGGAGGTTGTGGGCAGGGAGGGAAGACATCCAGGAGACGTCTTCAGTCTTTGTCTTGTCATGACATTATATGTATATATATACTGTATACACACACACACACACACACACACACACACACACACACATATACATATATATATATATATATATGTGTGTTTATAATGTTTAACATGTGCAAGGATGGTGAAGCCTTCAGGCCAATGTGTGCATGAGTGCTTGAATGAGCCACTGGTTTTATTCTTCAGCTGCAGGTGAGGACTGACTGTTACTGATCAATATATTGTCAATATCCCCAGATGTTTGCAGTTGTCATCGACGCTGTTTTAAGGCCATTCTGCGTCACTGAACTTATGACGTCATTGCAGAGCATTGCAAGTTCATCCATTCAAAGAGCTTTTGAAGGTCGAGTGTCTAAGAAATTGGGCACTGACACCTGACCGATACCTCCACTCATATACAAACTATCATCCCTGTTTGGTAAAAGAAAGTCAGTGACCCCCAAAACTGAAAAAAAAACACAAAGCACCAACAAGTAGGTAGACTGGGAAAAAAATCAAAGCAGTTTTCTGAAATGGACAGTTAGTGTGACTGGCTTGTGACCAGACTTTGTGAATACAAACACAGGTTAATTTATCTATTTATCTTTTTAAATTTATGACGACGGGGCACGACATCGCTCCTTGGTGTGGATGAGCCCCAGCAGGTGCGAACAAAGCCTCCAAGCGTGTCAGTCAAACAACAGGCGATCTAATGCGGCGCATCAGCGGTGGCACATGTGCCGGCTGCCCTCTCGGCGGGGGAGCGTGGGAGTCCGAGTCCCGGAGCGCCGACTGTCCACGGCGGAGGAGGAACAATAAGCACAACTCGCGCACGCAGCGCCAAGAGCCGCGTGAAACGGAATCTGTCTCCGCTTTACGACCTCGAGACGTCTCCCCGCCGCTACACCTCGGCAGTCGGCTGACACGGTGACCTTGAATTCTTTCGGAAGCGTCTCCTTTGTTTTTCACCCGGTCTGGGTTAAACTGGACCAATCAGCAGGAGGAGGGGGCGGGAACAAGGGAAGCAGAGTTGAGCAGAGGTGACAAATAAAAAAAAACAAAACTTGTGGTACTCCTTCAACTCCTTTACTCAAGTAAAAGTGAGCTAGTGCAGGTTCTGAAATGAACTTTGTAAAAAGCAATGTTTTCGCCATTAATGAAACACGTTCTTTGATAATTTTGCAAGAACGAAAATGTCACAGAATAATCTGGACTCACTGACCAGAGGTCAGAGGTCAGAGGTCTTGATGAGCATCTGGATCATTTTGAACAGCTTTGCTACTCTCAATCTTAAAGGTTTCTTTTCTTTTTCAACTGCAGCTCAACCAAAACTGTCACATTAATTAATGTTTACACTTCAAAAAATAATAAACCATGTCATTTTCTAAATTTTTATTTTTCTCAGAACTGAAAACGTGACCCCAAATCAGAGATACTCTGAAATAATCTCCCCGTAGATAGAATATGATATTTATATTGAACTACACAACAGCTTTGTTCAAATATCTCCACTTCAAGCTACAACTACTGTAATAAGTGAAACTAAAAGAAACAAGCATGTTTTTCCAATTTAAGGAGTAGAAAACAGATATTTGTGTACAGACTGAAGGGAGTAAAACTAGAAAGTCATCACAAAAAGAATAAACTTAAGTACAGATACCTGAAAATTCTACAAGTAAAGTAAGTACAGTAACAAAGTATTTGTGTTTTGTTGCTCCACACCTCTGGAGTTTTGTTTGTGACAAATACAGGAAGCTGCGGGTGCCTTTTCGGCAGTGGTCATCCAATCATCTTTCTTGTGCATTTCAAAGGCCCGCCCCTTACAGAGTGTTTTCTGTTGGTTCTTTCACTTGTGAAGCCGATTTGTAAAAAAAAAAAATCCCTCTGGCTTGAGAGGCTGCTTCCCCGCCTCCTCGTTACTAAATTAACTCCCATGGCAGCAACTCATCCTGAACCTCCTGATATATGGACCGGGCGCCAAATTAAATATGCATATTTAATGAGGAGGGGGAGATGATTGCATCCTCTGGTCGGATGAGGAAAATGTGAGGGAAACTAAGACAGAAACTGGGAGCATTTCAAGTCCTGTGGAGTGTGCAGCAAAAAAGGGAATTCATCTTTATTTTAACGCAGCTCTTTGGAAGAAAACCCCTTGCAGGACCCCTTCCCCAGCCCCTCCCCCCCTTCCTCCTCCACCCACCACCACCTCCTCAAGTGCAGAGCTGATTACAGCCGAGCATGCTGGGAGTTCCATGCTGCGGACTGTCAAGCCAAGTCTCGCTCTCCATGCGCCTTTTATGCATTTGAACTTCCAATCGTGCACTTTTCAAACAGCATTTGGGATCAGCCGGCGTGCCGCCGACTGTCTCCCGAGCTTTTCTGTCTTTTTTTGTTTTGTCAGCGATGGAAATGCAACAACACGCTGATGAAAAGAATTATTGCAACTCTTGCACGCTGAGCATGTGGCTCATACCCTTTTTTATGTCAAGTATAAAGAACATTTTGTGTACATATACAGCAAATTATAAGGTACTGTGATGTACTTTGGATCCCAAGTGTACTGTACATGGGATCCAAAAGGGTGAATTAAAACAGCGTTACATGCCTTCAGTAAAAACTGGAAATGCTACCAGCGAAAACCTCCAAAACCACTGTCCTGAAAAAAATGATTAGCTGAGAAAAACGTTTCTCCTAAAGCGCCAAAAGTGTTTTGGATGAGTGTCATAAGTGTGATCCAGCGGAAAACATTCACCACAAAACAAAAAATTTGCTTTGGTCAGTGAAAACCAAGAATTTGGGGTTTGTACAAGGGCAGGATGACACCAAACCTGGCAACCGGCGGTGACAAAAATTTCCTTTGGGATGCTGCATGCTGTTTCCAGTTGGCACAGTGGCACTTGCAGGGCTGTAATCTGATTGGCCGAGCCCAAGTAGCCACTCTCCCCCGACCCCTCAGTGTGAAGGTATAACTACCCATTCAGCCTCTGTCGGGTGGAGTTGCAATTCGGCCTCCAACCTGAGAGGCAGTAACGGGCTGCAGTTGTCCAGCCTGCCAAAATACAGAGAAAATAAGAAATTAAAACAAAAAAGAAGAAGAAGAAAAAAAAAGAAATTAACTTGCATAGGTTGCTGTCCAGTCGCTTCTGAAGTTGTAAGAAGAATTTTGTACTTTTACATTTTCAGGGGTTTTTAAATTTAAGCTGCAGCAAAGTTGCTGTCAGTCAGTTTAATGTGTTCATCCCACTAAAAGCAGACTTTAAATGTACAAATACACACGTTAGCCTGACTGACATCATAATCATTTTTATTCTTCAAAGTTGGTCAACCACATCCAGGCACAAACAATCCGTTGCTGTCAGCAGTCAAATTCCTCCTGCATGCAAACAGCTCAATCAGAGCCAGTTGCGGGCTTAGCACGCTGAGCATGCTCCACAGGCCCCGCCCCTAACCTTTATTCCTGGGAGTCCAGCAGCATAAATCTATCAGAAGAAGGAGAAGAAAGCTGCTAACAAAGCAAGTTGAAGGAAAGGACGAGGTGACAGCTGAAGCGGGAGCCAGTAGGAAGAGGCGGGGTTTATCTTGTGTGGCTTCACATGCCACCAGTTAGCATCGGGCTAACCAGTTTCTCGGTTGTCCTGGTTAGTGACGTGATAAGTCAATTGGTGAAATGTTCGGCACAAAGAAAAAGCCAAATCTATGTAATTGTGATGTTGTCGTAGTGACTGATGAGAACATGAATGCATACACAAATCCCCTGTTGATTTCCGACCATTAATCATTTTTGTCAAACAACAGCATTTATTTCAAGCTGTCAACCAGGAAACGCATGAAAAATCAGCATTTTGCACCCGATGGAGACGGTATAACATCTAACGCTGGCTCTTTGTGGCCGTGAAATAAATGCCAGAGTTCATACTTATGTACACAACTTCGTCCTTGACCCACATGTAGGAAAACTGTGGAGCCCTAAGGGGACACAGAATGCACAATGAAGCAGGTCAGTAGGCCCACACTCCCACACAATTTCACACACACATACTCACACCGTGCCTTCGTGTAATCCAGATGGTCAATTTTAAAGTGAGCCAAAAAGAAAATTAATCACTACACGTTTGGTCCCTGGTCTGATAAAATTCCATGGCCCCCAAACGATGAAAAAAATAAACAGCCTGCGGCCTCCTGCAGCTAGGCGCTGCACCTGAGGTTCACCACATGTCCAACATAGTGCAATCAATTGTGTCAAAGGTCCCATATTCTACACATTTTACCTCCTTACACCCTCGCAGCATACTTATTGTTCAGCTACCATGGATCTTCCATGTGTATGGACGGGGACAAAAACAAGGCTGCCTCAAAGGGAGAAGCCAATATCTGGTTGCGTCTGCAGTCACTAACCTTGGAGACGTATCAGTTCCCTTTGTGACATCACAGAGGGCCAATTGCCCAATGATGTGCTTTGGTGTGCTTTAGCGCACACTTTTTTGAAAGGATAATAAAGTCCCCCGAGAACTCCTCATTGCTGAACAGCTAATTGACAGTTAGCGATGGTGATACTTTGATTTTTGTGAACCTTACGCATCAACACAGTGACAACAGCAAAGATGGCGATGACTCCCAGGAGAAGTGGGGGGCGGGGATGCAGGGCATCGCTGTCAGGCTGAAAGGCTAAAAGGCTAAAAGGCTAAAAGGCTAAAAGGCTAACTCAATTCGGCCACAACCGCCCCAACAGCTTTAAAACATCACACTGCCGCTTGTGTTACCTTTTTGAAAGCCCATTCTCTGTCCCACATCCGGTTTATTGCCATTGTTTCCATTTTTAAGCCACAACAAAAAGGGAGTTACAAAAAGCCTCTAAAGCCTTAATTTGCTCCTATTGTTGCTTTCACCACAGCCATTGTTGGTGAGCGCTGGTAACTGCAGTCTCCAGGTTCCCCTGGTTACCACTCCCCTTTGAAATTACCACACACACACACACACACACACACACACACACACACACACACACATACACATTGGACTGAGGTGTAAAACAGAAAAATGAAACAAAGCACCAGTGGGCTCTCGCACCAGCGCACACACCAATACAGTACAATTGCGAATAAACCCTAATGATGATTCAGTGAGGGTGAAATTAATTCAGTGCATTCACAATAAACCAAACAGAGTAAACAAAGCACAAAACATCAAAACACGAGGGCCTCAGCTGCAGCAGTGTTGATGGACGGCCACAACTGAGAGCTCACGGTGACGACTTGACTACGGCATGTGACAGGACATAGTAAAAATCAGCACAACTTGTATGTCAATTGCCACAAACACAGACTTTACCCAGCGTGTACAGCAAAACGGGAACCCGGCCATCACAATCACAAGAGGCTCTCTTTTTTTGCGATACATGATGAGAAAAAAAACCTGGGTTTTAATCAATTCTTGACACCAACGTTTCTTCAAATAAAAGTTAATTTCCTGTCAGAGGAAAACACGATGAGTCCCGTTAAATCCGTGGAAAGCTCAGCGGTTAAACTGGATCTCTTAAATCCATGAAAAAGATGTTGGCTGTAAACACCGCAGACACTTCGCACCTGCTGAAAGGGAAACTGCACACTTCCCCCCTTTTTTATGTGATTGGATGATTGAATGGCCGGAGGTTAACAGTGCGAGCGCTCGCACTTGGGGCTGTCAGTCTAGTCCCAGGGCGGGTGGGGCCGTGCAGAAGGGGCCAATCGTGAGGCAAAAGGTGAGGCACATAAACAGCCAAACGGTATCTGAGACACGCTGGAGGGTCAGAAGTCACATTTTGTCTTTTCTAATTTTAAAAGGAGGGCTTCTCAGCTCTGCGCCGCCATGAAAACACAAGTTTGGCTCTTTTCTGTCTCGTCTGTAAACAACTGGGGGGAGCAGAGAGGGAAGGAGGGAGGGAGGGAAGGAAGGAGGGATGAGAGGTTAAAGCCGCCTTATCAGAGCCGCCCAAGAGCTTCGACTCCTCCGTTCAAGCGCCGCCGCATTTGCCGAATCACATTTTTCACAAGGATTACTGAACGCATGCAAATACTCTGGACTTGCATGGTTAAAGCTGCTCTGTTAATGCGACACACAGCATTTCCCAGCGATTTGAGCCCTTTTGTGCTCTGAAGGAGGAGACGAGTCCTTCCTGTTCACAAAGCCAAGGGGAAAAATAATATTTTTGGGGGGGACAAATTCCCTTTTTTTTACACTGATTAAAATGACACCTACAGGACTGATTCCCCCTGGGGTCACCTTAGGACTACAATTTCAGAACCCATTTTCCAGACCGTTAAAAAGGTGATCGCTATCATATGCTATGATTAATCTGTAATATTGCGCTTTTCACAGGCTTGTGCTTTTAGCCGTGATATCGCCGTGCCTTCTTGTTATCTTCATCCTGCTTGCCTGCATGATTGGAGCATCGCAGTGCAAATTAGCTTGACGCCGGCTCTTTCGCGCTATCAGAAGACAAACAGAGGCCTGCTAGCTGCAGCGCTTAGCAGGCAACCACAATGAGCACAAAGCTGCCCAAAAGTCTCTCAGTTAAAGGTCAGTCGGTGTCCAGAGTGCAAGTTATACACAAAAGGTTCGGGTTGACAAAACACTCAAATGCTACTAAGACAGCATTTTGCAAGGCATTGTTTTTTTTGCCAAATATTGATTCAGGATTTTAAATACCAAATAAATGTTGAAAATACTTTTGCTCGCTGGGTTTCCTGAGCTCAAATGACTCTTCTGTGTGACATAGTGTGCCAAGGACGGACACATACAAATGTATATTACATGCTGCCTTGTGA
Source organism: Nelusetta ayraudi (assembly GCF_046127955.1). Taxonomy (NCBI): domain Eukaryota; kingdom Metazoa; phylum Chordata; class Actinopteri; order Tetraodontiformes; family Monacanthidae; genus Nelusetta; species Nelusetta ayraudi. The sequence continues at coordinate 28,863,537 of NW_027466061.1, forward strand.
GTCATAGACCCCGATCGTGAAGTACTGAAGGGTTTCTGGGGACTCCCAGCCCTGAGTGGATATAAAAGCAGGTAAATGTGGATTCTACAATAGCTTGAACACAGATCTGCAAAGGGAAGGGGGGCTTTTAAACAAAGAGACAACAGGAAATAGTAAGACTGTTAAAAAGGCCCGCTTCTCTTTCTTCTTTGTCCCACACTTCCATATTCTCAGAATTAAGAATTTTAGAAATCCACGTTCTCAGTTTATATAGAGATGTAAAGAGATTTAAGTGGTGACGTTCTATTTCAACCCAACAGTGAACGATGCTATTTTAGATTTAGTTTGTAAGATTCCTCTCAACCTTGCCTGCATGCAGTTGAGTTCTCCACCTGTTATTGAACATTTCTACTACCAACAAGCCTCATCTTTGAAACCCGCCGTGGTAAAGCCAGAGTTCTGACTGACTCTCTGCAGAGATTCAGATTATCCAACCACCTACAACACTATTTTTCAGAGACGTTGGTAAGAAACATTGAACAAAGAAAGATGGCAGGTGACTGGGAACTTGACAGAATTGAATTAAAAGCAGAGCAAGAGGGGAAAAAGTAAACACAGCAGCAAAACATCTTCTGATCTGAGTGGCAGTTAGTGCGGCGCTTCAAGTGGTTCCGTGCTCCATTTTATGGGGGGTAGAAAAATAGTCCTGGTACTCTCTGGTAATGTAATCAGAGATGGCGGGTGATGAAGAGCTGCGCTGACTAAATTCTGGTTCCTGACACTTGGGAACGATCAGCCACCTGGGTCCCTCAGCTCGTTCGGGCCCCGACCCCCCCCCCCGTCCTGCCCGCCCTCCCTCTGCGCCCTCACCGAGTTGCTGATGGGTTTGAGTCGAGGTGTGTCGCCGTGATTCATTAGCTCATTATGGCGTCTTGCAGCCATGGCAACAATCTTTCCAGAGGGGTCAACGCTAACGTCCCCCTCCAGGGCGAACCCTGTCACCGGATCAGAGCGGTGGTGGGAGGTACAGTCACAGTTCCCCCTCCCCCTAAAACATCCAGGGCTGCCAAACCCATTTAGCCCCCTTGCAGCCTCGCAGAATATGTGGACGTACTCACACCGCCAACACAAAAATGCATGGGCTCTCATGGAGTCATGATCCGTGTGCAGTTTATCTGATGATTGTTTTGCCTGCGAGCTTCCAGCAGACAAGCGAATGGATACACCAGAGCACTTTTTTTGGGGATATTTAAACTTGAGGCATTAAAAAGATAAGATGAAGGTGTGACTCATGCGAATTACACTCTTTTAAGCCTTGGATACGAAACACGTGGCTGCAGATTGATTGGGTGAATCTTTGTTTTCCTACAAACTACAAAGAGTATGGATTGAAATCCAGACTCTTGGTCGGTACACAAAGAGATATTAATCACATCTCTTTAGTCTTTGGCCTCCTCAAGTCCTCACGTTCTCATGAAATCGCAATGGCTCCAATCAAAATGTCTCAATCAACCTCCGTCGTTGAGGAGACATGGCTTTTGTCATTTGAATTTTAATGTCATGTGTCTCTGCATGTCTTCAGTGGGGGGCAGGGCCCAGATATCAGTGGCGCCCACAGAAGAAAGGGCTGAGTAAAAGAGCAGCTGCAGTCTTTTCTGGAGTGCGTAAAATTTGAAATTGCGTGATCTCCTGCCGCCTGTTTTTCCAGCGTGTCCTCCTGCTCGGCACGTCTGATGATACCGTCATCCCGTGCGGCCGCGCTGGGGGTTGAAGTGGCTGCGAAGTGAAGTTGTTCATGTCAATGTCAGATGACTCCAGCAGATGTTGTGGTGGGACGTGCTTTTTGAAGTAAGACGGGTTTAGGGTTCAGGGTTTTTTTGAGGGGGGGTGGGGGGGGGTGGTGGTGGTAAAGCACGACTTCCACCCAGGAGAGCCTCTGAGATTGCTTCCTGTCAGCAACCAAACGTCCTTTTGTTGAACCGAGCTGCAGGCCCTGGCCTCGTCTGAGCCCGTCGCCGCCGCTCGTGCCTGGGCTTAGTGAAAGAAAGTTCTGGGATATACATCTCACAGCACAAGCACGCCGGGGGAATCCGCTCGTTGAGTGCAGGACGCCTCACTCAGGCGTGACACATGTTGATATGCTTCTGTCAATCACTTGAGAAACAAGTTAGCTCGCGGCTCACAGGCAGAGTGTTTAATGACAGCACGAGACGAAACGGCGTCCCCTTGTGGGGAACCACTCGCTACGTTGTTTCCTTCAATGCGTTGTTCCATTTACGGAGAGACAGACAGGAGATTGATGTAGGAGATAAAACCATCCAGAGTATTTCTGAAATGTCCCATATTGGTGACGACGTGCAAGAACAATTTCACTCCCAGCTGCTGTATCTGTAAGGATGAGATCACAATTTTCAGCCTTACTTGGAATTTAGTCCAACTCGAACGGTATTTTTTTAAAAGGAGGATTTTTATTGCCTTTTGGCAGATTTTCATCTTTGAAGGGCTTGTATCGCAGTGTCGGAGAAGAATTTCTTGGAGCAATGCTGGACAAAACTGAATCCAAGACAAAGAAATGAAAACTCACAGGGCTGAAAGAACAACATTGCAGCACCAAGCCTTTTGTTCTGCACAGTAATGTTTTTTTTCACTCTGAAGCCCTTGAAACAACACAATCTATTCTGTGGTTTCAGTTGATTTTTACTTATTTATGTATTTATTTATTTTTTATCTTTGGGCCATTCTTAAAGCCTAGATCTACATGAGCTAAATTCAAAAAAGAAAAGAAATCATACTGTAAATCTCTTATGTCCATGTAAACTACAAAAAAGTTATTGAAATCTTTCTCTGGGACTGGGGAGTGTGCCCTTGAAGCCCCCTGGCATTTTTTAGTGAATGCCGTTCTTTCTCACTTTCCCAGCCCTTCCCCTGTCCAGACCACCGGTCCTTGACTTTGTCTGGCACCCCTGCCGTCAAACACCCCGGCCTCAATCTGCGAGTGCCGAGCAGCCAATGTGTGTGTGAGCTCACTCATGACCGCAGAGACATGAACGGCCACGGCGGTGACGTGGTGTACCGCAGTCTCCGTGACGGCTCTCACATTGTCGCCATGTCCGGTGGCCTGCAGTGCACGAGAGCAAAAGTTTTCTCGTTTCATTTTGAATTGTTTGAACTGCTCCGAGCGTTCTAAAATTACAGCCGCATTAAACCCGAGCAGAAGCCGAGGTGGAAGCTGAGTTATGGGAATGCAGCGTTTGTCTGTAGGGGTGCGATCTTGAGGGGGTTTGCACGAATGTCCGGCATGCCACGCTCCCCAAGCCCCCCTCCCATGGCAGGTGAGGAAGACGAGCGGGCTGTCGCCATCTGTCACAGAAGCTGCACTTGTCTGTCCACTCCCTTCCAGCCGTGCGATGGCTGGAAATACCCCCGCTGAGGGAGGGATGGCATTCTCGGGCGGGTAAATGGCCAAGATTGATGAAAAACAAAGCCCCCTCGGACGGCAGATCCTTTACTGTAGCTCATATGTTACTTCTCTGTCGGTCTAATGGAGGCTTACGTAAGTACTGAATTGGTACGGAGCCAAAAAGACACAAAACAAAACACGGACGTCAAACTTGAACACGGCAAGCAGCTGTTTACGGTCCGTGGTTGACAGCGGTCCCTTTAATCACAACCACAAGTGTTCAAAATATGTTTTGCGTCCAAACACAAAGCATGATGTTTAACTAAGTACACTGTGTTTGTTGGCTCAGAAGATTCTGGTTTGAACTGTATTGTTTTTGCCGTCCTGAAGAGAAACTGCAAAAACAACAACAACTTTTCTCAGTTCGGTGCACTTCGTGATCACATCAGGGTTCAAGGAGCTGCAGGCATCAAACCAACAATGTAGACGTTATCAACTATTAGCAAAACTACAATGATTCCTCTATCAGGTCAAGAAGGAAAGAAAGAAAGAAAGAAGAAAGAAAGGAGAAAGAAATGAAGAAAGAAAGAAAAATAGATTCTTTCAAATACGAAAATATGTAAACAACCTTGTTACGGAATAGTTTGTCAATTACAGCCAAAGACTCAGTTGAACAATGTGATACTGATTTGCCCGTAGGACTGGGGATGTGGGTGAGCAGTTGGAAAAGCCCTCATTTAGAGAAGCAAGGTCAGTTATTCCTCAGAGCCTGCAGTCAGAGGTAAGGCAGGTTTCATACTGTATGAGAGACAGTTTCCTATGGAGAAAAAAGAGAGGCTGGCTCGCAACCAAAGCAAATAACTCCTGATATGAGGCTTAAAAAGCACTTTAAAACACGTGTGCAGCTGCTCCCTGTACACTATGGAACTCGCTTGACAAAGTGAGAGGGTTCTTCGCAGTCTCCATTTGTAGGTAACAAGTACTGGAGGCTTAATTTGTTTTTCTGGTTCAAGAGATTGGGTCACAGGCAGACAAATGATGCAGTCATCTCTTATTTCGCTGTTTCTCTGTTGTGGAAGGAAAATCTTCTTTGGTTTGGAGTTCTCACATCCAAGTCATTCACGGTTCTCAGCAAAAAAAAGACTAAAAACTTCCATTTCTTGCAGTGAAAAAAAGCTTTTGTGAGACCGACAAAAAGTTGTCTGACGGTGTGGTACCTGTGCAGCGTGCGCAGCTGCGTGAACTTAGGCCACACATCTGGTGACCGTCTACAGGAAGTACTCCTGCTGCAGCTGTTAGCCAAGGTGACTCCAACGCCAGTGATGGAAACACCAGACGTCAGCTTACGTTACTGCATCAGCTGCAGTGTGTTTTACCCGGTGCTCAATCCTCCCTCTGATAGCAACCTAGTTGTTGTTCTTTGTGCTTTACTTAACTACTCCATTACCTCTGTTGCTGTCCATTAAAAGGATATGCATAAAGAGATACACAATGGGGGAGAAAGCATGTGGGTAAGTTAATGTACAGCATTTGAAGAGGCTGACGTCTTTTTTGTAAACTTCAGTCAAAACATTTTTCAAAAGTCTTTTTTTTCACACTGAACTGAGCTGCAAAATGACTTTGAAAGGCAACAATGGAGCAAATCAAAACCAAACTCAACAGGAAAAGGAACATCGAAACACGCACCAGCCCAATAAATACACAACCTACGAACCAAAACCATTTTTTGGGCTATTTCTTTCGCTGTTGACATCTAGGTTGGATCATTCTCTCCTTGCTGTCTTTGCCAGATTAAAAAAAAAAAAAATACAACAAAAACAAACAAACAAACAGAAGCCCTGTCACAAGTTGTTGCCAAAAGCGTAGAGTTTAATTACGAAGATTAAACAACACGTCCTAGTTAACTGAGCCGGCAGCGCCTTCTGTTTGCGCAGGCGTGATATGGCTCCTGTGTTTGTCTCTGTAACCTTGAGGACTTTGTGTGGGATCCAAGTAGAGGAAGAGGGAGAAGAAAAGTTAGGATGTGTGAATTGAGTGAACTCTGCTACCTGTGGAGACACTGATAAGATGCTTCCAACGCACACACACACACACACACACACACACAAGCGCGAGAGTACGCACACACACAGAGGCTGAGGACCCTGGCAGCCTTAATTGGAGAGATGAGATTGGCAGTTCTTTTTTCGCTGCATTGAATCACTCAAATCATTACAATAAAATGATCCGTTCAAAAGGATCATAGTTGTTCACTGAATCGTTCAGATCCCCAAAACTTCACCTGGAAGTGCTGTTGTTTTTGCAAAACTTCCAAACTGGAAGCTTAATAAATGTGGCCAATTATTAGTTGTTTTTATCGATCATGAACTTAATTGTACTTGGCATTTCTTCAACTGCTGCCTGAAATATTTTTAAATGTGTAAGTGTTGTGTCATATGTTGTTATGCTTTCTTATGCTAAACAGTGATTCTGTTTAGCATCCTCCCAGCCTTTGTCATATAACCCTCTACCAAATACAGTAGTCCCAATGTCCATACATTTATAAATGAGCTGTTTTTCCACCTGAAAATAAATTGGCTAACCTGTGACAGCTCTCTGAAGCGTCGTTAGGATTTGTTTTTTTTTTACAAGAAACAATCGAAATGCATCATTCTTAAAACAGGACTTTATCGAATGGCATAGACTTGACCAAAAGCGTGATGTTCATTACAGAGAACAAAAGTGAATTGCTGACGCTCAGGAGGGTTTTAGGGATTTAACCCAAAGTTATACAAGTGGAGTAACCCATTAGCCAATTGAAGGACAGACTAATCTAATTTCCTTATTTGTTGTCAGCTGATTGTTTGTTGGTTTAAAGTAACCTCAGGACTTGAACATGATCTTAATTGTATCAAGCATTTCTTGCACTACCGCCTTAAATCTTTTAAAGGCCTACAATGGGCTGATGGGGATTTGCTGAAACCCCAAAAACATGTAGTGGTAAACACGGTCTTAGACCGTGTTCTAGTGGTAGCATTAATTCAGGTGACACACCAATTAAAAAAAAACGTAGCTTTCAAGGCTTTCATCATTTAAAGTAATCCAAGATACAACCACAAATGCAAACGCAATCAATCATTTTCCTCCGCAAGACTTCTGTAAGATTTCAACATTTGAAGCACTATTACCGTTGCGTTCCGTACATCTTCTCCCTTTAACGTTAAAGCCATATTTACACATGAACTGAGCGCGAATCGATTCCCAAAAGCGATTCAGCCAATCACTCCCATTTGAAAGTAACGTACGACGAGCCACGACAATTCGGACTCGCTTGTGAACACACCCCTGCTTAATTGGACTCCCTCTCTCCTCCACCCCTCCTCCTACTCCTCAGAGTCTTCGACACTGCGGGGTAACTAACTCCTCCTCCGCCTCCTCCGCTGCTCCACTGCCTCCTTGCTGCCTGTGTGTGCTGAACCATCCCGGGGACTTCAGTTCCACTTTGAGTTGGATACGACGAGCAGCGTAAAGAAATGGCTCTCCTCCTGCGTGCTGCGTTTCTCCTCCTTCACCTGTGTCTCCTCCAGCGGAACGGTGAGTTTTTTTTTTTCTTTCTTAAATATTACTTTAGTTCAGCTTCGTTTGGTTTTTAAGACAATACAATTTTTTTTTTTTTTTTTTTTTTTAAAGAAGAAGAAAATCCCTCAAACTTCTATTTTGTGGGTATTAACGGTTTAAGTGAAACGACAGAGTTTACAATGACACCAGCTTCACCTTGTTAGTCAGTCACGAGGTAAATGTTAGCTTGAATTTAATATTTGCTGTCGTTGTGCGGCACTAAATTGCGCGTGCCACAACTGAGGAACAGGAGAGAGTTAGTTTGGGAATTGACGCGGTGACTTTTCGGCACCTTTTCCCTCCCCCTTAAACACCAGTTACCTTCGGTACACTGTAACACATGGCGCGATAATGAACCGGCGCGTAATTGGCGCCGTCAAGGGGCGAGTCGAGCCCAGGCGCGATGCTCTCGGTGTCAAGTTCGAAGTAGCTTTTTTTTTTTTTTTTTTTTTTTTTGTAACGGGGTCTGTTATAAACTTCTAAAGAACAACAGCAGGACCAAACATAGCAGGCGCCATAAAGCAGGAGGTTTTGGTTGTTAAAAGAATGACAGCCGGGTGGTAGGGGCACGCCGGAGCAGTAGGATGCTGCTCATGTGTCTCCCAGAATGTTTCGTAGTTGTCATCGTTAAAATCCTTCTTTCTGAAAAAGGCTTAATACAGGTTTCATCGAAAATATAATATTGATTTTTTTTTTTTGTTTGTTTGTTTGTTTGTTTGCTTTTCTTATTCTTGCCTTTACAACGTCTCCCCTGCAGTGGATAACGGGAGAGCATTGTGAGAAATAGTTAGTTTTAAATAGTACGTACGTGTGGAACGATCCACAAAAATCATTCAATGAAATATAACCAAAGTTTAGCAGACGCAGAAGAACATGCTGGCCCTTAACCCCGAAGTTACGCAAGTGGAGTAACAAATTAGCCACTTAAATGATAAATATCTAATTTCCTAGTTTGTTGTCAGCTGTTGTCAGCTGATTGTTTTTGGTTTGCTCTTTTACTGAAACCCCACAATGTTATTACAAGTGTGACACTCAATGAAAAGCTACAGTTTTCACGGCTTTCGTCATATAAAGTAATCCATGATGCAACCACGAAAGAAAAAAAATGCAATCATTTTTTCCAGAAGACTCAGGTAGGAATTCAAACGATGTATTCTTGTTCCGTTCCGTCCATCTTTTAGCTATGAGAAACAAAGGCGAGGATGAAAGCCTTATGTTTTTTCTATGTTCCAATTGTAATCAGTTACAGTAGTACCTACTGTACCTACTGTGCTGATAGCAAATTTCAGGAAGTAATTCAGCCAATCATTTCTAATCATTAGACCTTTCAATAAACTGTGTGATGTGGTCGTAGCATTTACACAGGTGTGACGCACCATTAAAAACTTCCACATATTCGCAAATGCACAAAATTATCCAAAATTTGCAATTACTTAAACAAATTTCCGTGACAAATAAAGTAAACACCTCTTTTATAAATCTTAAAATGAGAAAATGGAGCGATTAATTCCTCAAAGTCGGTAATTAATGGCCGATCAGCCTATTAGCAGTGATTACCCAGTCTGCAGCTCGTAGAGGATAAGAATTGTGAGAACTGCAGATCAGTTTACCACTCCTCCTCGGACTCTCAAAGGCATTGTTCATTGTTAATTGGAGATTACCAAACTTGATCAAGCTTTACTGTACGGAGTAAAGAAGCATCTCACAACAGGACAACACTCACTCTGTCTTGACCTTAAACCTCTTTTTCTTTAATTCCCTGTTTTTTTTTACTCTGTCAGCCTTGTCTTAGTTGGTTTACCTCCATCTAATCCCCATCTCCCCTCTACCTCCTCTGGAGACAGAGTAAATCTGTCTGTTTTGGGATTAGCTTGTTGTTCAATGATGAAGACCCTGTTGCTCTAAAGAGCCACCACCAGTAAAGCTAGAGGCAGCTCCCTAATGGGCCCTGAAGGGCATTTGCTCAAATGCAATATGTGGCTGAAAGCATCTTCTCCTGCATGGAAATAAACCCATCCCGGGCATGAGAAGAAACCCAAACATGTTGCTTATTGGTTGCAGCCTCTATTGATTTCATCAGCGTGATGGTCTTGCTGTGTTACAGGGCCAAGAGAGAAGGCCAGACCGCTGTGGTCGTGCAGTAAATCAGCAGCGGCAGAGCTTTTTTACGCTGACATTCAGAGAACAGAGCGTGCATGCAGAAAATGTGCTTACCGAGTTTTCTTTTACCTCCGTGAAATTATTACTTTTTTCTTATTCTTTCGAATGTTTTGAAAATTGTGTTTGCAGTGTCTCCGTCCAGGGTTTTTGTTTGAATAATGCTTGTTAGAAAAATGGCAGGTCAGATTATGTGGAATGGAACGCTGTGCCTTTGCACATTTTGAAAGCTCTCTGGAGCGCTAACCAATGGTAACGCTCCCAGTGGTTCTCATGTGGACACTTGCGGAATTGCAGTTATAGATTCCCCTCATCCTCTGTTCAGAAAAGGGTGATGAAAATGCCAAATGAAAATAATGTCTTCTGCTCAAACATGTTTCTACAGTTTAAAGCGTCATGAAAAAGGAATAATGATCAAATACATTTGTGTTAAATAATAAAACAATTGAATATAGCAATAAACTTTTTATCTGAAAAGTTAAATCGTACGATCTCAGCAGGATAGCGGAGCGATGGAATTTACCTTTGAAGTTAAGTTTCACTAAGGCCAGCGGCTCCGCCCAGCAGCAAACTTTGTTCTGATTCGTCATCTGAGTTTGTCTTTGACAAGATAATATTTGCATTTTCTTTCCTAAAAGTCCATCTTTGGCTGTTGAGTCAATATCAATCTCACTATAAGCCAGATAAGAAGGTGCGATTTGTTGGGGTTTAAAGCGTGTACTGGCCGAGGATGAGTCATAAGGTATCCCAGAGAGTAAATCTGCCAGTCCCTGCGACCTTCTCTTCATCCGTCTCGGCGGCCCCGCGTCTAAAGATGCCTTCGCTATGCTGCCCGGCGTGCATGAATGCGGCAGGAAGTGTGCAGCTGTTGGCTGCAGTTGTTCTTGAGGGATTAGTGCATTTGCTTGAGTGATAGCCTGCCATGACAGCCATATAATCTAATGCATTTGGCTCATTGTTTTCATTAAAGAGAGTGTGTTGTTTGATCCCTCTGGTACCGCGACGGTGCCTCGCTGCGCCGTCGTTGAGCATACGTGAGCCAAATTTAACATGTAAGTCAGCACGGTGGACAATCAGTTGAAGCCGAATTAAATTCCTTTCAATAACTGATTATTCAAGCATGTCAGCTTCTCCACAGGCTTATTTAAAAGTGCCCGGAGCACACGCACCGGCCTCTAGTTAACCAGAGATGGGGAGTTTAAAAAAAAGTCTTGTGACATCCGATTGTGTTAAGTTGTCTGGCACTTTACACTTTGTCAATTCTGTCAATCCAGTTAACCGAGTGTGTCAGGCGTGACAGTGTCATGTTGGCTACACAACAAAACGAGTAGTGTCTGCGTGTGTGTCTGTGTTTCCAGTCAGCGATATGTTGATAGGATTTGCAGCACAGCATATCGTCTGGTTCGCAGGAGTTTGGAAATGACCTGGTTCTGTGTTTTGGGGTAAGTAGCAAGTAGTTTTTTGTTGCCAACTGTGCCAGCATGAACAAGCTTGTCTGGGAGGGGACGAGTGTCTGGTCCTCGACCCACACATCAGCAATCCTGCAGGTGTAATCACCCAGGATTAATGTTCCTCTATTGTCGCGATAACGTTCAATACTATTGTATTATTAAGTAGTGTATGTTAAGTATTGAGATGGTCACTCTGACCCCCAAACCCCATCCATGTGCAGCTGTGGCTCCCGCTCACTTCATTCCAGTCTCTTCCCTGAGAGTAACAACTCAATGTGAAAGATTTTTTTATTTTTTTTTATTTTAAAGGACTTCTTATGTCAACCTTAAGTTGTGTTCAAAGCTGCTGTCGACGTCAGCAGCTTGTCGACGTCAGCACCTTATACTGTCCTCTGTGGTTTCGAGTGGTACTGCAGGTGAAATAGTGTGCCCTGATTTCTCCACAAATCTGTTCAATATTTACCGTTGTGTTGCTGGGAGCTGGTAGCTAAAACTGGCAACAAAAAAAAACCCAACCCATTGAACCCCCCCCCCCCCAAAAAAAAAGAAATGCACTATTACATCCTGTGCAAGCTTTGAAGTGCCAGGGCGTCATATTTTAAAGAATCAAAGCTTTTTTCTTTTTTTTTTGGTGCTGGCAGCAGCGGAGCTGACATCCAGCCTTAAGCCCAAACCGAGTGTTATTTTTTTCTTACACTTCTGTGTCAGTCTGACGAGGATTCTGTATCCCAACAGCTGCCTCTGTAGTTTGATCCTTGGCCTTCCGGGAGGGAGTTTCTCCCGTATCGACTACCTTTCCGTTGGCGGATAACTCGGCGAACCAAACCCCCGACTCCTGTCTAGTCTTTTTCTTTTTTTTTTTCAAAGAACGATTCGACTTTGTGAAAAATCCATAGTGCCAGAGAGAAACCAGGGACTGTTTCAGAAGCAGGATATTTAGGCAAACTCAATCAAGAAGAGAGATGCAGACTGTAGCGGGGCGGAGGGGGGAATATCCATCCAACCGGGTGAAAGAGGAGAAAACAGTGTCTTTGCATATTACGTTAATAATGTTGGAAAACACTGCAGGGTTCTTGGTCGAGTTGAGAGAGTTGGGTGCGTTTGAATCCCTCATCCTGAGTCTGGCTGCCCTGTCGGCGCCCACATTGACTGTTTCTATGCAGACTGTGTGGTAAGAGCAATGCGATGAGGGTTGGTTTGTCCTTTTTTTAGCCACATTTATACAGTAGCAGTAGGGGAGAAACTGACTGTTGTTTTCTGCCTAGACAACCAGTCACAGTATCTTCCTGCATCAGGACGAAACTAAAAGATAAGGAAAGGATAAATAAGTAAAATGTTTTTTTTCCACCAATAGATTATTAACCTTTAGCTTCATGAGTGTCTCAGAAGATGGTGGATAATTAAAATAATGAGTAATTACTTTTTGGAAGTAATTACTCAACAAATTTTGGCAGCGATATCAATGTGTGTCTAAACTCCAGCCATTGGCTTTTTGTGTCGCTCCTTCCCAGTGACATGCTTCAATAATGAACTTGAATTTATTGCCACCAATTAGCATGTGAGGTAATTCAAGTGCACACACAAGGGCTGTAAATCTTGATTAAAAAAAAGTAGGAAGTGGTCTGGTATCCAAAACATCATCGTGCTGAGAGCAGTTTTTACTTGTGTCGGTCAGTGAAGAGACCCATCCTGAGCTGTGCAGATGGATCTTTAAATACTCTCCCCTACATTTATCCCTCCTTTTAAAAAATGAGACGTTTGTTCGGATGATTTCAGGTCCGGGCCGCTTGTCTGTGAACTCGGTTGTCTCAGAATCGGCCATCTGCACACGACGTCCCCTCATATTTAGAGGGCCCATCTGTGGCACACATGGCACCCGTTCTCGGCGATGATCCAAGTGTTGGCAGCGGTCCCACTGTGGAGACAAAAACTCCCTCCAGTGTCGCCTTCATTCACAGGCTTTTCCTTCCCTTTTTCCCCCCAAAACCTGTCAGTTTGTCCGTGCAAACGGAGCTCCGCCAGCAGCTGCACACACCTGACGCCCCATCCATCGGACTAGGCACATTCTGCCTGCCGGGTGGGGGGGGGGCAACAAGCGAAGGGCTCATGTTTCAGCGAAACCTTACACCACAATGGACTTCCCGCCTTTTCTGAGCCCCCCTCAATCCTGTGCGACCTCACACCCTCTGGCTTTAATGGCTTGCGAGGTGCCGTGGACGGAGCCTGGGAATATTTGCTTTTCTCTTGTTTTTGTCAACCGTTTGGACTGAAAACAACACGAAACTCACAGCGATGCACTGTGTGCAAACGAAGGGGAGGATTAACGTCAGTGTGTGATGGGGCCGTCCTTCCTCTGTTTAATATGCAAGCGGCATGCGCTGGGTGCGTGAGAGCTTTCAGACGGGCCCCAAATTAAAGTAAAAGTCATGTCAGCGCTCCGAGTTCAAAAGAATTCAAATTTGGAAGCCTTGATGAAGCTTTGAGGCTCGGCACGTAATGCTGGCACGGCGTGCGCAACATACCAGCAACACAGAAAACGCAACGCAGCACCTAAAACCAATGATGAGGATGCCAAAGAAAACTTTTGGGATTGAAGAACGCTCTCGTTTTGGCCCCATGGCCATGTAAACATAAATTGAATCCTTGAATCTTTCAAGGCGGCTGAATGGCTGAGGTTATAAATTGGGGCCTCCTCTTCCCTAGCACTTTATATGGGCTCCTTCTCAAATGGAAATGTGGAAGAAACCTCATTGGTTTGTGAATCATCGCGTCAGCCATGCCACGTTACACATCCTTTTTTTTTTTTTTTTTTTTTACTGTTCCAAACTAACTTGAGGCTGGTCGGCCTCACCGAGATTGCAGAGTTTGGTGAACTTGACCACTTCTGTCTGTCAAACTAGTAAACCAACAACCCGCTTTCATCTTCTCAAGCCTCTGAAGACCTTCCGTTGGTACGTTCTTCACAGACTCTGGGCTTAGTATCGCAGCTTCAGCTTCGTCGGCTCACGTACTTTATTTTTTACCCAGAATGCACTCTGCTTACTCCAGGACAGTTTAAAGCACGGATTCCTCCTCAGATCCCTCGGGGTTTCAGGTGAAATGTCACCGTGGCACGGCGTCATTTGTAACCTTGTCCACTCTGTTGTAACGGATACGGGAGATGTTTTTTCTCCCCTCCTGGAACAATACAGGTGCCATCAGCCGTTCCTCAGAATGTGCCCTGGGCCGAGCCCCCCCACCCTCCACTCCTTGCCCCCCCATCAGATTCTGCCATTGTCCTCCTGAGGAATGCGGCGTCCTCTAATTTCCTCAGCCTCTCGGCTTTATGTCGGGCTGCCAGACGAGCCGATAGGGTCACGTCTCTCGCATTCTGCGGGGCTGAATTGAGCGTCCCCTTTGGATTGAGTTGCAAACTGATGTCACCGACAATCATGAAATACAACAGATAATGTCCGCGCTTCCTGATACGGGATGCCGCACCAAACGCCTGCCGGCCAAAACCGTTTTGTTTTGGAAGTTCCCAAAATATCTCGGCGACGCATCAGACTCTGTATCGCATGTCACCAAAGCCGCAGGATGTTATTGTTTGAGAAGTGAGCCGGCGGATTGTGGAAAAAGGCTGTTTTCTTCAAATTTTCTTGTTTTTGTGCTGTCATTATAACAAATATAAGAGATTTAATGTTCCATTAATGATGTATATTTTGCCGACACTCTAGAGGCACGGTGAGATGGGACGAGCCAAACTCACTGAGACGAATCACAATGGTAGCTTGGAGTTTAATTTATTGCCTTCATTTTCATTTCTCTGGCCGAACCTCCAGATAAAACCATAAATCTCCGGATATCTGGCACCGTGCCAGCCAGCGGCTGTCAACTCCTGTTACACATCTGTCGCCACAGTGAAGGGGAGTCGGTGTAGGATGGTTGCGGGCAGACTTTGATGGTGGGGAGACATCTCAGTGTTCGGCTTGTACATATGTACATGAATATTCAGTAGGACCTGGGGGTGAGCCGGGGTGCCTTTCATGGCGTTTTGCCTCTCGCGCTAATGGGCTCTGCCGTGGATGTGTCTCACATCTGGCCTTGTTTTTTTTTTTCTTTCTTGATTATTCTGTGCATTTCTGTACTCCCCGCAACAGCGGCACTTCTCTGTGACCAGTTAAGAAAGCGCCTGAATTATTTGGTGTGTTTTAACAAAGTAAGCAGTACTACTGATCCCAGCGTCGGTGCCATCAGTGTAAACTCAGCCCAGCTACCTCAGGCTCTGCGATTAGCTGGAACTCACATTTCACACTTTGTGTCAGACGCCCCCCCGCCCGCTCCTCCCAGAACCCCACCGCCTTGCCCCGCCCCACTCACAGTGCTGGTATAATTATCTTTGTCTTTATGTGTTGTTCACTTGGCGGTTTGCGGGCCGTTTGTTTGGCGGCCTCCCCAGAGGCTTCTTCGCTTTGTTTAAGGGTCCCTGCGGAGACCCCAGGCAGGCAGAGAACGAGCTGGAAAAATCAGCAACTGTTGATTGGACAGAGGAATTTATTTGGAATATCTCCACCGTGTTTTTTTTCTCCCTTTTCTTTTACTGTGACACAAAAGGGAATTTATGTTTCTGACTATTCACTACATCCTAAACTTGATTTATAAATGTTTTTGCTATTTTATTGACACTATCATTGGTTGAAACAGTCACTGCTTAAAATTGCTCCAAACTCAACCTTAGTTTCATTGATCTCTGCCTTGTTGTTTACACTGCCCCTCGCTGCCCTCGAGTGAGGTCCCATGCATGGGACCTGGGGACGTTGGCGGCGAGATGAAGGAGTCAAACGAAGCCTCCGTGTAACGTGGATCCCACCACGGGGCCATGGGGGAGTCATGTGAGCCTCTGGTGAGGAGTGGATGTTTGTTACTCCCTGAGTCGGCCGCTGTTGTGAGCTGTCACTTGACATGAGACCTGATTAGAGGCTCTGCTTGGCAGATAAGAATCAGCCACGGAGAGGTGAAGCCCGAGTCACAGACAGGGTTTATTAAAGAGCCGTGGAGTTGACATGCAGGCCAGTGTGGTCCTCCTAGGACACTTCCAGCCCTTTTGAAGGTGGAACTGATGAAAGCTGAAACATGATCCATCTCTGCAGATCAAGTGTGGAGTCTGGAATCCCCAGAAGAAGCCCCCCCCCCCGGGAGCGGTGCTTTAAGTAAAAAAGAAAAAAAAAGAAGTGTCAAAGATCCACACCAACCCTGTCCCACGGA
Organism: Nelusetta ayraudi; assembly: GCF_046127955.1. Lineage (NCBI taxonomy): Eukaryota > Metazoa > Chordata > Actinopteri > Tetraodontiformes > Monacanthidae > Nelusetta > Nelusetta ayraudi. The sequence goes on from NW_027466061.1 coordinate 28,879,365, forward strand.
CCATCGAGTCGGGATTGAGCAGCTTCTCCGTTACCACGGGGGTCCTGATGGATGATGAAGATAAAAAGCAGTGGGCGACTGTTGGCAAACACCTTCCTGGCTGCTGTGAGTTCAGGAGGAGTTAAACCACCGCAGAGGCTCTGGTGGCAAACTCCACTCCCACTTGGCTCGTAGAATTTGTTCAGTGTTCGAATGGAACTTTGGCTAAAAAAATAAATAAAATCCAGGGTTCGTAGGGAATCTTCAAACCCTGGGAAGCTTGAACCCAAACCAAATGAAATCATTAGGGGTTATCCAGCTCTGTAGCAGCCAGCACCGCCATCCAAAGAAGAATTAGCCTGTTATTAAAGGCCAGATTTAAACCATCAACACGGGACCATCTGTGGCTTTGGCTCCGTGCTGCTGCAATTTGATGGCTGATCCTTCATATTCCAAAGAGAGATTTGAGACAGCTGGCTACTTCTCTTTGAAATGTTTTGATGTCAGTTAAATAATTTTTTTTGTTTTTTACCTCAACCGTTGCACAAAATCTTGTCAGATCATTAAAAAGCATTTGAATTTGTCCTATGTGTGTCCTGTCTGAAAATGAACAGAAGATAAGCATGCACTGGAGCTGTTGCCTTGTTTGACCTGCTGCTTAGACTTGACAATAAACACTCTCTGCAGGTTTGTTTGACCTTTGTCTACACTGATAATCCCTCTGTTCTGGTGGAGGGGATTTCTCTTGGCTGAGCAGCAGCAGCAGCAGCACAAGACAAAAGGAAACAGGAAACACGAAACCTGCGTTGGCCAACGTCTCCCCGAGACTTCATCCTCAGCGGATGATGCTAGATTTCTGGGGGCCAGACTGCGGCTGGTTCGCTGTGATGGGAGTCATCAGGGTGGTTTGGCAGAGGGAGAAAAGAAGCCCACACATGGGGGATCAGGACAGGATCAGCGTGGACGTCTGGGCCGAGGGTGGACACAGCAGGGAGAAATCTGATGGCTGGATGTCAGATTTCCGCATCTGCTTTTTAACAAAGGCAGCGTGTTGATCATGTAGTAGCAAGAGAGTGTGAGTGTGAGAAAGGTTTAAAGTTTAAACTATATATCTATCTATCTATCAGCATATTACATTGTTGTAACGACTGACCCATATTAATTTCCTCGTCTTACTGCTGTCAGCTGTCGCAGGAAGTGCTTGCACGGCTCCAAGACCCCGGTCGAGCAGGGATTAGCCCCCCCCCGTTTATGTTGCAGCATATGTCACGCTCATTTAGTATGCAGTCAGTCACATTGATGCAACAGACCCCACCCAGGGTCCATTTAATAAGTGATGTTTCCTGAAGAGCCACACAATCGTCCCCATTGATTTGCCTGGGACCTGTGCGGACGCCAGCCAGCGGGTGGATTTCAGGCCTGTTGCCGGTTAAATCTAGTCTGTGTTTTCATAGTTTCTGAGTTGCAGTTGCACGGAATGGCTGGCTAGAAGCGAACCTGACGCTAAGGCCCCCCTGCGGCGCCGGAGGAGTCAGGGCGCCGTGGGCTTCCTCCACCTCCAGCTAGCTTGGCATCTGCTGCTCAGCGGAGAGCAGGAACACGGCTATTGACAGGCCCTTTAAAACAAACATTAGGTATACTCGCTAAAGGGCGCCCAACAAATGGGGGAAAATACAGCAAAGGCGCAAGAGGATTTTCATATGCCTCGTTTCAAAGTCGGGACTTTGATCTGGCGGCTACAAGCCAATTCTGTGTCATCACCTCTTTGTCTTTCAGCGCCTGCGGGTTTTACCCATTAGCCCGGCGTTTGTTAACGACGGTCTGACAGGGTAACACGCCGTGAGCGGCTTTGTCTCCTTGGCGACAAAGATATTATGACAGCATTAATCACTCGAGGGCTGTCAGCCCGAGGCCAGACAATGCCATCAGCGCGATGACATATTCGAGAGGTTAGCATCACTGATTTCCTACCTGCGGCGGCAGGAGCGGCGAGGAAGAGAGATTAGCCGTCAAGATAAAATCAGGTTTCAGATTACAATGCAGACGCCTCAAACTTTAATCTCACAGATTAGCCCGTGAGGAAATGGACTCAGATTTCTCAGGACCTGCGCACTCAGGGGTTAAGCGCTGCAATCCCTGGTTTGTTTTTGTCTGCTATCTAGTCTATACCACAGTACACTTTGTTTAGGATTAAATACAGCTGTGGAGTGATTCCAATTTAGTCCTGTGACTTCATTGTAGTTTAATAAACTGCTGGAAGCTATTTGCACTTGAGTTTATTGTGATACGTGTTACTATAACATGACAGATTTATATTATTCTTCAGCCCTTGTCATGTTGTTCAGCCTTGCCTTGGGACGGCCGTGATGCAACACTAAACTTCAGGAAAGTTCAGCAAGTTGGAATAGACTTTTTTTTTTTTCAAAGTTTAACTCAAATTGAAGTGGCGCAGTGCCTGTCATTTGAAGAAAAAAAAACACCCCTGAATCCTACATTTCCCACAATGCCAGAATAAACCGAATGACACTGTCATGGTTTTGCTCGGCTCCTCGGGTGCTTTAGAAAACAGTATAAAGGCGCTTCCATGCCAAGAAAACTGATCCCCTGGTGTAAAAGGGTTCCAGCTCTCGCCGAACGATGTGAAAGCCGCCGCAGGGAGAACCTCCACTCAGAAAAGCTCCTCTACTTTGAAACTTATATTAATATAACTTTAACCTACTTTAGAACTTTTTAAAACTTGGGCTAAATTTAATTCCTCTCTTGATTCAGCACTTCAGGAACTCCTGGGTTTGCTCCTTCTCATACCTTGGTGTGTGTCTGTTAGCAAACTCAGTGTGCCAGACGTAACTGTTTGCTAATCTTCCTGTAATCAATTTCATGGCATAGATATTACATTGACATCTCTCATTCTAAACTGTCCTCTAGACTGTAGGTTTAGAGCCAGATACGTCAGTTTTGGAGATTGTAGAGAAACCGCAATTAGGAGCAACTTCGACAATCTTGTGGAAAACGTGTTTGTGTGGAGGCTTTTGAGAGGAGGAGTTTTCTGCTTCAGCTCCATATTTAGCTCCTCTTTGGCGGAGCAGCTAGTTTAATTATCTAAATCCTCATTGAAAAGGAGATAAAAACCCTCCTTCTGCCTGCCAAATAACATGGAAAGGTAGGCTTTGTGAAACTGCACAACACAACAAGTTTATTTGCAGTAATGAAGTCGCGGAAATAACAGAACACATTCTCTGGAAGTCTCAGCCTTCTGCTTTTTTAACATGCGGCAATAGCAGCAACCACATTTAAATCAGTTGAAAATGATTCTGTTTTAGCGTAACTTTAAATAATGAATTGGTGTCAGGGTAGATGGTTAGATTTTATATTTGCACACTGTTTTTTTTTTTTACTCTACTCTGGAGGAGGAGGAGCAGTTCTTAGTGGTGATGCGCTTCTCAAAGCTGCAGCAGCAGGATGGAGCAGTGCGGCGGGGTTGTAAGGTGACTAGCATGGTGGTATTGGCCCGGCTTTACGTTGCCATATTGGCGTGATTTTCAGAGCATCGTCTGCATTTGGCTGTTGTTCAGCAGGACATCAGGCTCGGCTTGGCTCCCCAGCGAAACTGGCACTTCTTCATTTTCTGGATTTTGGCTCTCGGCAGTTTGGAACGCAGGAACATCCCTCTTTGTCATGTAGACATACAAACCACCAGACAAGTTTATTTGTCTTTGCTTTCCAGTCTTTGTTTTGTTTTGTTTTTTATTCCAGATCGAGCCGCAAAGTCTGACAGTGACAGTGCGACATCAGAGGGACGCCGTCGTCTTGATGAAATGAGATCTATTCAATTAGCAGAGGCTTAAACGCAGCGTGAAAGATTTCACCCACGCGGGGAAACTCAGACCCCAGCACGAGGATAAACTTGAGAGGAGCCTGTTTACAGACTCTAATAGAATCAGAGCTGATAGTTGCTCCACCTCGGGCCGCTGCTGCCGGGCTAGGCTGGCGCGCCTGGCTGATTCTCCAGGTCGTCTTAGCTCGCAGATCAAGGCTGCCGGGCCGCATCTTTGAACTTGACATTTCAAAAGGGGGGAGGATAAAGAGATGCTTAAATATCAAATCCTCCCCTGTTCCCTCTGCTCCGATATTGGATGCTGTTAAAAGATCAACTGCCTAATCAAAGGGGGGGCCGTACTGAGTGGAGGATTTTCCCTGTGTGTGCGTGTGTGTGCGTGTGTGTGTGTGTGTGTGTGTGTGTGTGTGCGTCTCTGTCTCAGTGTGTCTGTCTGACTGAGTGAATTCACAAATGCTTCAAAGGAAACAAATAAGAAATTCACAGAAAATGTTCTTTTTTTCCATCTTATCTTTTTGTAAACTGTAATCTTTGTCTAATTTCATCTCGGTTGCAGATGTCTGACCTTTTTTTTTTTTTTTTTTACCAGATGTAACTTTTAAAGCCAAGCGATGCTTAAAAAAAAAAAATTCATCAGCTGGGAGACTTTTTGCAAACAGCTTCAGTCTGGAGAACACGGCCTCGAATGCCTCGTTCAGATGAGCAGCTTTTCTTCTTGGCCGCCTTGACAGAAGTCCTGCAGCTTCACTCATCTTTATCCTCCAGCCGATGAGAATGATGACGGCGAACCGAGACAGTAAATGAAATTTATGAGCCCGGGTTCAGTAATAAATCTCTGCAGCTTCGTTACGGAGACGGACCCGCCGCGCTTTTTACCCAACATACTTTAATTCCTCTGTTGATAAAAGGATATTGATCTCGGAACCTTTAAGACTAAAAGTGATGAGTACTATTGCCCATTAAACTCGTGTTGAACTGTGAGAACCATTTACTGCGACTCAATCGAGAAACAGCTTATGTGTGCTTTATGTGCACACGGGCGTGTGATTCCTTCGAAAGCTGCCGCACGCTTCGAAGCATGCTGCAGCGTTTCCAATCACTCAGGGTCAGAGCGGGAGGATTCGCTTGAAAAATACCCAGAATATTATTGCGCGTACGTACTATTGCTGTGTTTTTTTGTTATGAAACTTTTTTTATTGGAAGTAAGATAGGTTATACAAGTTGCTCAACATTAAATATCATTTAAGCATCTCCTTATAGATAATGAAAGAAAAAGGAAGGGAGGGGAGGGGGGGGACAACAACAACAAAAGAAAAAAAAACTGGTGTACAATTGAATTGAATAAAAATTAAAATAAAATAAAATAAAGATACATTTATATAAGACAGCATAAGAGGGTTTCCATTCTCAGCCTTAATTAAAACCCTGACAGAGTCTGATCTGGTAGGTCACCTTCAGCAAGTATCATATCAATAAGAAAGAGTGGGTATTACTGTGTTTTTAATCAAAAATTGTGTTTTCATTTGAAAGTCACAATATCGCGCTCATCATCTGGGCGTGTGGAGCCAAAAGCGTCCTGCTTATTGCATCCTTCCAACGCGCTGCTGAGCTCGCCGTGGGCCGCGTCGCCACATGACTGAGAGAAAAGTCTCTCTTTGTGACAGCTCTCGCACGTACGTGCCCTGCATTCACTCACAGAGGGCTGCAGGAAGTGGAAGGAAGTGCAGAACTTGTTATTCTCATAGACGCACAGGTGTCTGTGGGTGGGGGGGGGGGGGGGGCGTGGAAATCAACAGGACATTCCTTGTGTGTGGTCCTGTGATAATACCACCCCCCCCCCCCCGCCCCCACCACCACCTCTCTGCTTCGCAATGCGCGCACATGCACGCACATGCACACGCACACGCACACACATCCCCATCCTCCCTCCTTCCCACTAATCACTTGACAACTGTGCTGCCCACAGGTGTTTTTTGGATCCTTTCCCATCCTAGACCCCCACCCCCCCACCCCACCCCACCCCACACACACACACACACACACACACACACACACACACACTCTCCCACTGGCAGCAGAGCATGGGAAAAGGAGGCGATGTGGCTATTGCTCCCAGCTGCTGCAGGCTCTGTGCACCCCACCTCCTCCCCTCTGCCCGGCAGCGCAGCGCCGCCCGATGACTGGGAATCCAGCGGTGACCTCGGCTGCAGCGCGCCGAGACCTTGGGCCGCATTCGATGGAAATAAAACAAGCGGCCGATATTGTCTGCCGCCGCCTGAGAACCTGAGCCCCCACCACCACCACCCCGGCCACCCCGCTCCAGAGATGGAGATAAAGCCGGAGCCCGACATCAAACAATGCGGCTGCTTATGAGCGCCCAACACAGATCCATCTTTGTGTTTGACATTGTGAGCGGCCGACTGCGGCCACGTGACGAGAAGAGAAGAGAAGAGCGTCCCCCTGAGGCCAGCGCCGCCGTGTTTGGACGTGAAATACAGGGCAGGTTTGTTGTGAAAACAGGCGACTTCTTCGTGTGTGTGTGTGTGTGGGAGGGGTAAACAGTGTTTCCCCTTGAAGGAGAGCCCGACGCCGACCTTTGACTCGCTCGCACTGTTGACATGCACACAGCGAGACAAGACGAGGAAAGTCTGGAATACACTAATTTACAGTGCAAGACAAACATGTTATGTAAGAGGCCTGTGCAGGTCGGCCATTGTTGTTTACTTGGCTGAACATGGTTGCACAATGACCCGGGAACACTGGGAGTTCACAGGTGTTCAGTCCGACATTCTTCAAGAGCCCCTTATTTGACCCAATTGTTCTAAAAACTCCATGGAGCTGCAGAAAAGCAGCATATTTAGCCCTCTGTTAACAGCCTGCTGCTTCGTTCAGTCCTAGGAGAGGGTCATAAGGAGGCTGTGATGGCTGTGATGGCATACTCTAAACCAGACTTGGTATCGTGTTCTGGCCTGAAAAATGCTTTGTTTGCCTCGCCATCCTCGCCCTTCCCCCCGCAACGCTGCCATTCTCCCCCACGGCGCCCGTGCTCTTACTCACCCCCCCACCGCCCCCCAACCTCTCCCCCACCTCGAACACCTACAAAGCTCTCCAAACACGGAGGCTTACACATTAACTAGACTAAACAGGGATATCAGAAGGTCCAATCTGCCCGTGAGATCCTCCTCCCCTCCATTGTTTCCTGTCAGTCCGCAGCAGCAGTCCGGGAGCTCTGTGATTGTGGGAAGATAAGGTTCCATCACGGTTCGGCCTCGTCCAATCAGAGCTCCCCATCGACAGCTGTGTGCACAACTGCACTTCCAAAAAAATCCCCCACCTCACAAGAAAAAACTTGTCTCAAGCTGTTTACGCATTTTGAAAGTTACTAGATTGCAGAAGGAGTTTCACTTTCTTCATTCTTGTAAAAAAAAAAAAAAAGTATTTCTTTTGACAAACATTCCACGCCTGAAACGATGACTTGGGTCTTCACCCTCATGTAGCAGAGAAGACTCGTGGTCATGTGTACAGGAATAAAGCAAATGGATTTCTCTGGTCACTTTGAAGTCCGAGCATGGAATAATTTCTGCCTGGTTTGCATTGTCCTGTCCTGGAATTTCTCTCTTTGACGTTATTGTCATCTCAAAGTGTGTAGGTACCAACCTCTGTTGTCAATGGTGGATACAGATATACGGGCTGCTGAATTAATTGACAGTCAGCATCTCGAGGGATAAACAGAATTTTTCTGTGTCCAAGTAGGTCACGTTTGTGTGTGTGTGTGTGTGTGTGTGTGTGTGTGTGTGTGTGTGTGTGTGTGTGTGTGTGTGTGTGTGTGTATGTGTATGTGTATGTGTGTAGGCCTGGCTGGCCGGGGCGAGGCGAGTAGCCTCTCCGCCTCATTAACACGGCAGTGCACCTGTGATCACTCTGATATTCTCTTTGAGAGCATTAGGCTGCTCGGCGGGGGTTCTGCCAGGGCGGTGGGCTCGGGGGAATTGGGGAGGGGTTTGATCCCGGTGAACTAGGTGCGGCTCGCTCTGCCGACAGCCCGCTCCACCTCTGGTCCGCGGGATGAAAGAGGGGAGGCCTTTGTCGCGGGGACGGGCGGCGCTAGAATGCTAATGCTGTCCGACACAAACAGACAAACAACAAACAACAAACAAAAAAAGATGTGCGCGGCGAGCGCGCGCGAGTTTGATTGCTTCGACTCGACACTGAGATGATTGTGGAGGTTGTGCGTAAAATGAAACCCCAGCTGACTCATCAGTGTGAAGCCCAGAGCCTCCCTCCAGATCCACTCTGTGTTCCTAAGTTGTAATTACGCCGCAGCTCCGGCAAACCTTCCCGCCTGCCTCGCCGCGGCGTAATTACAAAGGAAATGAGACGAGACTGATGAAAGGAAGGCAGGCGGCTAAAAAGACTGCAGTTCTCCAAAGACAACGAGAAACTGTGACCTTAGCCGCAAAAGTGAGAAAGGAGGAGAGAAGAGTTTTACTCTCGTGGGGTTGGGGGGGGGGGGGATGGGGCATGAGCAGATGTGAGAAAACAAGACTGCCCCCGCAGGATTTGGCAGTGATTCGCACAGTTACTACTTGCAAAGTCTTACCTTATCTCGGGCGATAAAAAAAAAAGTAGCAGTCAAATTCAAGGCCAAAACTTGTGTTTGCCCAGGCAGTAAATCAGTTATCATGCAACTCTCCATGGATTTTGAGTGATACCAGCGTCAGGGAACAAAAGCAACTGGCCTTTAGGGGGAAATTGGTCACTTTCACAAGATGCATTTAGGTTGAAAAATAACAAGATTGAAAAAAAAAGAAAAAGAAAAGAAAAACGTCTCACAGATGTTGCAGAGTTGCTCAAGGGCCTGAAGAAAAGTGTAGCCGAAGAGTAACATGAGTCCAAGGAGTCGATATTATTTTTTATTACACTCAAAGTTTGCTCAGCTGGGCTTACTTTCAAAGGGAGCTGATGTGATTACTCCAGTCCAGTCCTCTGCTGCTGGTCGGTGGGGGGAAGAAGCTGATTTGGTTGGCACCCAGTTTGTAGCTCTTCCAGGACAACGCAGTGCTGCGACGGTGACGGCGAGGATAAGAGCGCCTTTGTTGAAGTCCGGCGGCGAGTCAGCGTGCTGTCGTCAGAGCTCTGATTGGAGGGAAAGTCTCCCCTTTAAAGTGTTACCACAGCAGCTGTGGCCGTGTACCTGGCTTTCCTTACCCAAATGTCTCGTCCTTCACACGCGCCAATATGAGACGGAGCAGAACTCTCGGCCGCTTCCAGACTAAAATGTCGTTTCAGTCAACATGCTAGATTAATTCCTGGAATCGCCTCCCGAAGCCTCATGTTATGTTATTGTTTTATGGCCGGCATTTGAGCGGAGGTCAGGTCGTGCCCCTGACTTGCGGTCTGAACGTTCTCCAGACATGCCGAGCCATCGCGGGCGGAGGAAATCTCCAAATTGCGTTTGTGTTTTCAAATGGAAGCAAAACACAATTAGAGAGCACTGTCAGAGGTATGTCGGGTGTATGAAACGGCCGCGGTTCCAGAGATGTTGTTCCGGGAATGGGTCGAGGTTTTTCTTTAGTAAAATAAAAAAAGGCATGATGGAAGATAAAAGGGAACATCCCCCCCCGCACCCCGTATGCTCTCTCAGCTCCAAGCCCGAGGTGCAAGTCGTGATTCATGACTACCAAATGAGTTTTTAGGAACATTAGTCACCGTAGGCTCCATCGCTGGATTTGTTTTTGTTCTGCTAATAGCTAAAGTAGCCCCTCCACTCTGGATTCAGATGGAGTGTTTAGCCTGTTGACCTTTAATTAAGCGTCCCGTGGCTACGGAGCAGCTCCGGAGGGGCTGGATGGATGGTGGTGGATGCAGGAGAACAAGCCACGCTCGCCGCCCCACATCAGATACGAGCATGAATAAAACATCGGCGTTACTCCTTTAATGAAGTGAAGTCTCTCACCCGTCGGGTGCGAGGATAAAAAATTAATGCAGCCGCTGAAGAAGTTGCTAACCAGCGGGAGATAATTCTTTAAAAGGCAGGGATCTGGTGAGAAGGTTGTAAGACGCGACTGAAGCTTCAAAACAAGACGGAAGCGTCCCCAGGAAGACGGCGGGTCATCAGCGACGACGGCGCGGCCTTTTGAACAGAGCACAGCGACACGCCAACTTCAGCTCGCTAGACCGTAGAATGAAAACACAGCGAAGGGCAAAAAAATTGAGCTGACGTGACTTAACGAGCCGCTGCTGTGCCAAAATCACAGGAGCTAAATTGCAAACGTGCTTATTTTCCTGTGCAGTGTTGCAGAAATGAGCGGCAGCATCAACATCGCTTGATTAGCAATAATGTGCAGTTCTATCAAATTTAATACGTCGTCCTACAGTGGCATATTTTAATCGCTTTGCTCTTACGTCATCTAAAGGTACAAGTAAAAGGTTAGGGGTCAGTGCAGTTTTGTACAACTCTACAGTACCCGTGTCGAATTAGTGCACGACTCGGACAAAGTCAATTGCACTGAAGTGAATTAGAAGTATAGTACAAAGTGCGCAAACTGGGCACAGCTCACTGCAAAGATCCAACATTGTGCAGTTTGTGGTCGCATGGCTACTTGTCAGGGAAGTGCATTGCTTCCACACTAGGGAAAAAAAAAAATGATGCTCAGTATCACATTATAACGTAAAACCTCCACATTATAATTTGAAACCTTCAAGTTTTTACGTGAAAAGTTTCACGAAATGACGTCACAGTCTCATGTTATAACGTGAAAGTTTTCACGTAAAAAAATGTGAAACTTTGACGAAGTAGCGTGACAGTTTCACAGTATGACGTGAAAATGATCACGTAAAAACGTTAAAGCTTCACATTAAAATGTGAGACTGAGCCCTGTTTTCTTCTAGTGTGGCAGCAATGCGCTGCCGTAACTTGTGCAAAGCACCTTAACAAAAGTGAGGAGGGAGAACTGCCGCTGTCTCACACAGTAACATCCCACTTTCGTCCTGCTGCATGACTTTTTTTTTTTTAATCATGCAGCCGTGCTTCTATCGGAACACGCTCTGCACTTTTCAGAGTGTTAATTTCATCTCTGACGTTCCGTCGAGGAGTTTCAACCTGAGTGGGTTGAAACTCGGAGGCCCCCCGCCCCCCCACCCAACCCTCCCACAGGCCGGGGCTCCATGAAAGAGGGGATCACCGGCGCACAAAGAGGTGCCTTTGAGGAGATTTGCAGCACTTCCTTATCTCTCTATGTGAAAGGAGAATAAAAGGCCGGAGCCTTCAGCGCCACCGGCCGTCACTCTGCCGAGGCACTGCTGGGAGATTTGTGCCAGATGCTGCGTCTGAAAGCGCGAGAGGCTCTCGGTCTGTGCTCTCGGTGTGCCGGTCGCTCTTTGATGTGGCTCCGTTCACGGTCCCCCAGGTGTAGGACGCCACACTACGCTTGTGTCCTCCCTGTCGCCGCCACTTACATGCTGGCTTTTTACACCCTCCTCTCTCTGAGGGCCCCTCGGCGTCCACAAATAACTTTTATCCTGGGAGGTCAGCGGCTCTGCCCTCACATCTCCTCTGGAGTAGCGTGACAATATTGTGTGTATATCTGATACCTGAGTCCGAACGCACGCGCGCTGAATCGGACGGCAAACTTTTGCCTGGAAGTGAGAAGAAGGCGGGTCGTTAATTTGGCGCTCACATCTTGTTAAATCAGATAAAAATGTCCCAGCAGACCTGAAGGTTCACGTATCAGTTGTTACAGGAGGTGTTTCTTTCTTCTTCTTTTTTTTCCTCAGTGTTCAGTCTCATTTCACGGTTGGCTGGCTGGCCGTGTGAGGGATCAGGGCCACTAGGTTGTGTCAGGGGTGATTTGGATTCATTATCAGAGCCGCAGAGCTGCAGATCTACTGGAGGCCCCCGAGCCGACAGCCTTAATCAGACAGGAGAGCCGGTAATGGTGAGCGCTTTAGTTAGCCTCCATTGAGGGTATTGTCTGTGTGTTAGGCACATAATAAGGCGCTGTTTGCATCGGTAGAGGCCTCATTATGATTATGTCTGCTATTGCTTCATTAGCGGGTGGAGCGCTGCTGCGAGTGTCTCGGCTGGGGGCAGGAGAGAAAAAAAGAGAATCCAAATTTGTTGTTTCTCTCTCTGCGCCTTTACTGCGCTCTTTATCTCCTCCCACAGGCTCCTCACAAAAACCCAAAGACGGTGCTTTAAAACACTTCACACACCAGTCAGAGACAAACACACACAGGAGCGCCGAGCCCCAAGGTTGGACAGCAGTCAAGCCCACTGACAAAGGACAACACAACACATGCAACACTGTATACATCTTATAAGTAACAAATCCAGAGAGTCCTAAATATTAAATATTTGCACCAAACATGCATTTAATGTACTTCTTATTCAGAGCGCTGTTGGTGAGTCACCGTATTCAAATATTCTGCAGATTCTTTTTTCCCCCTGAATGCATGAATTAGCTCCATAACACACACACAGTCACACATATGTTGCAGCGGTCCTGCTTGTCAAGGTCCACAGATCTGTGTGTGTGTGTGTGTGTGTGTGTGTGTGTGTGTGTGTGTGTGATCAAGTCACAACAAGAGCAGATAAGGCTGACCCCAGGTTGGCTTTTGGAAGCCAAATCCCCAGCCTCCCCCTGCGCCTCCGCCGCCACCGCCCGACCCCAACCCGTCCCGCGTGCTAATCGGATTAGCGGAAAAGTTAGCGGCGCGGCCCCCAAAGACACAGGACGTCCCTCACACCGACTTCTTGCAACGCTGTTATCTCGCAAAGCCGAATCGTATCGTCTCTTTGTCACCGTAAACACGGAGTTGAGGGACGCGATGAACTGCTGTTAACCTGCGAAACCAGCTTCCTGTGTATCTGCAGCGAGGCGTGCAGAGTACACGCTTGCACCGATGGGTGTTTTCTTTTCCAGGGGAGGGGTGGCGGCGGCGGCGGTGGTGGTAGGGCGGGGGGGATTGGAGGGGGAGTGGGGGGCCGCCCCAGGTGTGGGAACAATGGCGAAAACGCCCGTCGCCTTGAAAGAAATGGTGGGCTGCCTAAAGTCGCATGCAGAAGTGGGAGGGACAGACAGAAAAAAACATGAATTGTGGAAATGATGGCAGGGTGGGGAGCCGGGGGTTGGGAGGGGTTAGGAGGGGGGGGGGGGGGCGGCTGAATGGGGCCAGCAGGGTGACAACTGGACCCTAAAGCTCTTTTCATGCTTGGTCTGTTTCACAGACACAGACAAGGACACAGAGCACAGAGGTCTGGACTGGGTGGCTGATAATTATTTGTTATTAATACAATAAAAAAAAGGTCTTTATCAGGTATTGCACATAATTCAGCTGCATCTAGACCTCAAACAAAACCCTTTACTGTTTATTTTGACAGTTACGGATTCAAGATGGAAAGAACTATTTTGGTTCTGTCTGAGATCGAGTCGCACAAACAAAGCTTTGCACTCAAAATATGTCTGAAAACTAAGAAGCGGTTTTCCTGCACGCACACAAACAATTAGGCTCCGTTTTCTAAAAATGCCTTCGCTGGTAGGAGTTTTCCAAAAAGCTCTGGTTTTACTCCGCCTACACACACGTCCAGTCCAGTGTCGGCATATAAAAGTGACTTGCATCACTTCTTTGTTTCGTCAACAGGCGACACGGATGAGGGAAAACAAGATGTAACGACAATAAAGCTAATTTTCATAGAAACTCAAAACTATACAAAATAAAACAAACAAATTGACGCAAAAGGCTTCTGAATAAGACGCAATGAGCAAATGAAAAGGGAGGAGGCCGCCGCGCTCAGCTGAACCACTCGGCTGCACCTCGCAGCGAGTCCGTCACGGCTTTTCACAACCTCTCCAAAGCAGACTGAACGCGGAAAATAGACTTTGTGTGCCGTCTTGTCCCGTCTTTGTCGCCATGAGAGCCGCTCCCTCCTCCACCGGCTCGTCTGTCTGGAGGGGCTCTGTGCTCCGAGTGAGCCGCCAGCCCGGTGTCACACTGGCTGGAACCTCCCCGGCCCCTGCATTCCCTGCCGCTGCCGGGGGAACTGCCTCTCTCCGGGCCAAGCCGGCGGTTTCTGTGGTCGGAGTCAGTCGACGTCGGCAGCGGGAGGTAGAAAGCGATGCCATGTGGACAAGAAAGAAGCCTTTTCTTGCGTCGGCCGGCTCCGGGGTTGTTGGCTCGGGGAGGAAACCAGCTCAGCCCGCCTGCCAAAAACAATCCAGTTTTTAATCAAATTGAGGTCGAGTGGCAGAACTGGGATCAGATGTCGGCGGCGAGGCGACAGGTCGCACGGCGTTCTCCGTCTCTCTGACCGTACTGTGTGTTTGTGTGTTTTTCAGCGTGGGCCCGGGTGGAGCTGACGGTGAGCCCCAGCGTGGAGGTCTTCCTGGGGGACGCCGCCACCATCCAGTGTCAGCACACTTTCAAAGACATCAGCCAGGAGCCGCGCCTCGTCATCACACAGATGTTTGTGGTGAGTCCGACCAGGCGTCGCAGCAAGGCGGAGGGGGAAAATATTTGAGTTGGGTTCGGGAGATTTTGGGGCCCCGGTTTCACGAAGGCAATTTATTTTTTTTTCTAAAAATGTTTCTTTTTTTTTTAAAAAAGAATAAAAAAACAGGTTAGATGACGCTGCCTCCAAAAATGTTAACGTTCATACAAAACCACTGAAAACGCTGCAGTACTTATTCCAGGCCTTGTGTGGCACTGTTGAGTTTACGCCCAGAAGGAAGAAGGAGAACTCCGGCACGGCGTAAGCAGCAGCTCGCTAACATGGCATTGCAGGGGCTGCAACAAAGTCGTCATCAGCATCAAACCTCCGTGATGAGGTTGACTGGGAGTCGAGCCACTTGAAGTTCACCTGACATTGTGTTTGCTTATGTCTGGCAGGTCCGCGGTTCTGTTTTTATGATTGTTGGCCGATAGTTTCTTGGCCGGTGTGTTATATAAATCTGAAAATCTGAAGATGAAATATTCCAAAAACTTCAAATGACATTTTTGTCATTTAGCTTTCCTGCCTCATCATCAGTCAGCCGACCCCAAGAAAAAAAGGAATAAAGAAAAGAAAATAAGAGATTTGTAGATCGCAGAAATACGTTGACTGACGTTGTTGCTGTTGTTGTGAGTAGTCTCACAGCTGGCCGAGGTCGTGAGGTGGGGGTGGGCCTATGACATCATCCTCTCCAAAAGAAAATCGGTTTCAGCGTTTACACAAAGCCAGGCAGGGCGGCGTTTTCAAACTCATCCGCCCTGGAGAGCTTTTTCAGAAAGTGCAGTTTCAGTGAAAACGGCAGTTTCATGTCGACGCAAAGTCGAAACCGTAAAGAATTTCACAGTTTTCAGTGAAACCCGTCTTCGTATAAACCGGCCCCCAGGCTCTTAGGCTTCTACAGTCGTCGTCAAAGAAGCCTTTTGATGATGCAAAACGCCATCAGGCAGCCTTTCAGACAAGGTCCAGGACCGGATGGCTGCATGTCTGCAGAGTCCAGCCTCGAATGTCTGCTTGGTCGACTACTCTGACTCCTCCTCCTCCTGCTCCTCGTCCTCGTCCTCCTCCTCCTCCTCCTTCTCCTCCTCCTGCTCCTCGTCCTCCTCCTCCTCTTGCAGGAAGCGGTGGGCGGCAGCAAGCGCAAGCGCGTCTACTACGGCGACAACGCTCTCACCATGGTGGACAACGGTACGGACTTCACGGACCGGATGGACGCCGTGTCCGATCATCACAGCACCCAGCTCCTCATCAGAGACGTGCGCCTCTCGGACAACGTGGTGTTCGTCTGCCAGGTGAACGGGCTGGCCGCCGGGAACGCCGAGAGCAAGACCCGACTCCGAGTGTTTGGTGAGTAGTGCAAAAACAGACCCCGAAGATTTTCAAGGTCCCACCTTCTGTAAATGGCATGGAACCTGCGTTTTGTGGTGGCGCTGACAGGAAAAGTGTTCAGCAATAATGACAAATAATGAGAAATACACCCTGCACTTTATCTCTTAGATAATCATGTGAAGCTGCTCTATCAGAAGGTTTTAACCGTCAATGACCACATTATTGGACCTATAACATTCAAGACGTCAAGGTCCACCTGAAACGTCCTCCTGATGTGTTTCTGCTTTCTTCAGCCCCGCCACAGGCTCCAGTCATCGAGGGCGTCCCAAGCGCCATTTCTGCCACCACCGAGGTGCCGTCGAAGGTGGGTGACAACAGTGCATGGTGAAATGGAACATTGCACCTCTGCATCTGGTGTCCAGGGCTGCGATTTCCACTGACGAGTGACTAGAATCAATATAATCATGAATCATCAGCATACATAATCACATTGGCGGCGAGCACAACGCTGCTCCGTCTCTGCTGCAGACTCGCATGCTCTGGGACCATGTTGGATGACAACGGTGTGTGTGTGTGTGTGTGTGTGTGTGTGTGTGTGTGTGTGTGTGTGTGTGTTTGACTCTTCCAGGTTGCGTCGTGTGAAGTTTCCAATGGCTTCCCCAAACCCAACATCACCTGGTACAGGAACAGAGAGCCACTCACGTCCACACCAGGATGTAAGTGTCTGCAGGGGACAGGATGTGCTGTCTGGCCGTTCCCCACGTGTCTAAAGCCCCTTTCCCACTGGCCAAAAAACCTGTTTAAACCCGCTAACAATTGGCATTTGGTAGCAGTGGGAAACGCTCACCGACCCGCGTCAAACAACCCGGCAAGTGACCCGGGTGACAATCGGCTTGTTTGCGGGTCAACCCGAGTTAAAGAACAGAGTAAAACGTTAATGCAGGCATTCTGAGTAAATTGCAGAAGAGAGTATTAGTTGCTCTGGACGAGAAACAACAACCATGACCTGCTACTGGTGCGTTCAGTGAAAACCCTGAAGGGAACGTGTTCCTAGCTCAATGCTGATCATCAGCATAAACTGTGACCTAAATGGAAAGGCACTCTGACCCGGTGGTTGATATCTTGTTAACCTCAGGACTTGTTAGACGCCTGAGGTCGCCACCCGCTGCAAACCGTTACCATGGCGTTGGTTCAGTTTACATAAGGGGCGCTATGCCCCAAAAGAGATTTGGTTTGAGTGAGCAAAGGACCACACAGAAGACAACTCGCGTTTGCCAGGACCTCAGTTTCATGTCTGTGAAAGTCCGTGAGAATCCCGCTGATGTGTCCGTGCTGCTCGCTCGCTGCTCCAGATGTCAACGTGTTGACCCTGGTGATGCGGGAGTCCAGCGGCCTCTACTCCGTCCAGAGCACGCTGGAGTACAGAGTGACCAAGGAGGACAAAGACGCCCGCTTCTCCTGCGAGGTCAGCTTCTTCGTCCCGGCGGCCATCAGGACGGTGGAGTCCAGCGCCGTCAACGTCAGCGTTCACTGTGAGTGGAGCCTCGCATCCTGTGTTTGCTGGGACGTTTAGGTGTACACTGGATTTTTGGAGTTTCCCCTCTGCTTCTCTTTCTTTCCCTTGGCCGGTGGACGACTCGGTAGGAGTGAAACTGCCATCTGTCGACTGAGGGGAAGCAATCGGTCCTCCTCCTACTTACCCTCCCCCTTCCTTTCTTACCCCTTATTACCCTCTCACCCTCCTACTGTCCCCCTCCGCAACATCATCATCCTCCTCTTCCCACCTAATGGAACTCTTCCTCCACAGTCTGACAGCCTGTGAAAGAAAGTGAAAGAGCAGCAGACGGACAGGATGCTAATACGCATATTTTCTAATTCCACTTTGCAATTGTATGCTAGGAGTGCTTTTTGAACGTGTGCGTGCATGCGTGTGCAAGAGAGAGAGAGAGAGAGAGAGAGAGAGAGAGAGAGAAAGAGACACATCCAGAAACTCCACAAAACGATTCCTTTACTTTCTGATCCTAGTGGACGTGAAAGAGGCATGCAGACACAGCAGCTCTCCCAAAAAAAAAAAAAAAACAACAAGAAACGTCAGCTGTTGTCAATTTGGACACGATTTATTGACTTTTAACAGTGTGGCACTCTTTTTTTTTTGAGAGAGAGAGAGAAAAAGTCTGTGTGTGTCTGCTGGCTCGTCATTTAAAGCAGTTGAGTGGCGGCGGTGACACTGTGGCAGCCAGACCAGAGTCGGCGTGATGGAAAAGGCTTTGTGAAGTGACTTTAGCTGAATAAAACTTCTTAATGGGATCCTGCGTGTGTGTGTGTGTGTGTGTGTGTGTGTGTGTGTGTGTGTGTGTGTGTGTGTGTGTGTGTGTGTTCTCCCTCCTCCAGACCCCTCCACCATGGTGGAGCTGTGGAAGGAGTCGCCCCAGGGCCTGGTCAAAGAGGGAGATGCTGTGGAGCTGCGTTGCCAGGGCGATGGCAACCCCCCTCCGCCCTTCATTTTCACCAAAGAACAAGTAAGAATTGGAGGCATTCTCTCACCCGGGGAGGGAAGGGAGACGGGCTCGGAGAGTGGGCGGGAGTGAGGCGGGGGATGGCGAGGGGGGTGTTTTTGATATGCACATCTCTGCAGGGGGGAGCATGCAGACTTGCCTGGGTCAGCTCTGACCCTGTAGGTCCAGGCTGGGCTCTGTCGGTCTGTGGGCCACACACACACACACACACACACACACACACACACACACACACACACACACACACACACAGCCATTGTGTGCAATGGGAATATAAATGCTGCCGGTTTAACTCCCCCTAACTAGACAGGCGGTCACACACCAGGGGAACAATTGGTGGAGGAGGAAAGATGGATGAGCAGCCCGGCTGCCGCGTCCTGTTTGTTTTTGGTCATCAGGGGCCTCGTTAATAAGCGGTGCGTAGCCTCAGCGTCGGGACGGAACGCGGCTCACGCTGTCGTCTCTCGCGGAGAGCTGTAAATTTGACGAGGCGGTGAGCGCTGTCGTAGGTAAACGCTGGACCTGGAGGCTGCGCAAGTGATGAGGTGGTGAACCGCAGGCAGTTTGCACGGGGACCCTTTCGCTTCCAACTGGCGCATTAATAATAACTCCACCTAATTTTAAATACGCAGATCAGCTGTTTTAAATTTGCCTGCAGTGAGCTGTGAGCAAGCAATGCATCCCGGGTGCCTGTATGTTGCTGGGTTTTGTAATGTTTCTCAAGCTTTTCTTTTTTACATTTTGCAGTTTTTCCATCAGGTGTCAACTGGCCTTGTGAGTTAAGTTGTTTCTTTTCTATCCTCCCGCAGGACCCCTCTGTAAACTTGCCAAACAACGGCGACCTACTCGTCCTCTCGTCGGTGACTCGGAGAGACAGCGGCATCTATCAGTGTCGCCCCCTGGAGGCCGACAGTCTGCCGGACGTTAAAGGAGAAATGCAGCTCACTGTGCACTGTGAGGAGCCGTCACTCAAACACAACCGTGTTGGCCTCACGAGCGACAACGCTAACATGTTGACTTGTTAGCTCTCCGCCTTCCAGAACTGAGCGATAGACGTTGTTCCCATCGCTTCCCGCTTTCTGATGGCCTTGTTTGGTTGTGTGCAGACTTGGACCCTGCCGTCGTGGTGCCCAAAGACTCTGAGTTCATGCTCAGAGGAGAAGACCTGACTGCCACCTGCAACGCTCTGTCCTCCCTGAAGACGTCGACTGTCTGGTACAAGGTTAGCGTCGCTCCATTCCATCCTTTTCTAACGCGGCCGGCCAGCGACGCAGAAATCTTTGCTTTTTACCGTAACTTTTGCACAGAGGCGGCATCAGTATGGATTCAATTTGTGTAATTTCAGGAGATCTTGCTTGTCCAGTGTTCATTGTCAATGTTACTGTATGTGTGTGTAGGATGATCAGCAGGTAGGAGAGGGAAACACGCTGCTCCTGAGGGACGCCACCTACGAAACGAGTGGAGAGTACATATGTGAGGTGTACGTGCCGTCGCTGCCGTCGCTGCACACCCGCGGCACCGTCCACATCATCGTCCAAGGTAGGCGATTGTCGATGCATGATGCGCTTCGGACATGGAATCAGCTAGCAGACGCTCGCTGAAGTCAGTTTTGTGTGTTTGCGTGTGTGCTGTTGCAGGTGGTCCAGAGATAGTGGGGGAGGAGCAGGAGGTGCAGCTGGAGGAGGCAGAAGGGCGGCTGGTGAACCTGAGCTGCGAGGCCAGCGGACACCCGCTGCCCAGCATCACCTGGAGCGTCACGGGCAGCCAGGTTGGAGCCACGAGCCATCATTTAGCCATCATGCTATTTGTCATCGAGCGGCGTAGCTCGGTAGCGGTGCGGTCGGCGTGGCGTTAGCGCTCAACGATGCGTGTCGTCGGGTGTGTTTCTCAGAGCTGGCAGGAGGTGGCGAGCAAGGCCAGCGACCACGTGATCCACAGCGTGGTGTCGGTGAAAGTCACCTCGGACATCAGCGCGCAGTGCAACGCGTCCAACGTGATGGGCACCGAGGTCAAGGTCTTCAGCATCAGAGCCAGTAAGAGTCTCACGCACCAGGGTTCATCTTTCAGCCAATCGCAGCCCGCTCACTCTCCATAAGGACTGTCACTGGGGTTTGATGGTGTTAATTTCAGTGTCTTGATTATTCAACAAAACTACTTGGAATGAGTATAATGACAGTGTGACGCTTTCATAGACTGCACGCTTGAGCCCAGACGCCGGCTCGTTTTTATTAGCCTGAGCGCAACTGTTCCAGGCTCTGGCACGAGGCCCGAGCTAACTTGGAAAAAAAAAAAGTGGTTTCTGGCACGGCCCGTGCATGCCTGGGACTGGTCTGCAGGAGGTGTGGAAGCAACTGTGTCCAGGCACGCATGAACTGTGCCAAAAGCAGAAAGTGGGCTGCTATAGCGTGTATTTTTAGACCCTCATGTTCAAAACCAAAACAAAGGTGGCTGCCGCGGGCACGGCAGGAAGTGGATGGGATGGACGTTAGTGGCGACCTCCAAGTTAATAAACAAGCAAGCAAGCAAACAAACAGGACAGGCTCCTGAGGCTCCTGTCTGTTCATGTGTTGTAGACACACTGAACTGTCGTGGACATAATCAAATATATACAGTAGATACACTACCAGTCCAAAGTTTGGACACACCTTCTCAAGCAACTTTCTACATTGTAGATCCATATTGAAGACCTCAAATATATGAGCAAAATATATGTAATTATGCAGCGAAGAAAAACACGTTGAATAACTCTAAATATGTTTTTTATGAACGGTGGCTATTTTGAAGAATTTAAATATAAAACGGGTTTGAGTTATTTCGCACTTGTATTGTGTCCTGCATAATTCCATGTGTGTTCATACGTAGTTTTGATGCCTTCAGTGAGAAAGTGCAATGTCAATAGTCATGAGAATGAAAGTGAAGACATTAAATTCATAGGGCGTGTCCAAACAATATATATATGTATATGTGTATATATATATATATATATATATATATATGTGTGTGTATATATATATATATATATATATATATATATATATATATATGTGTGTGTATATATATATATATATGTATATGTACATATATATATATATATATATATATATATATATATATATATATATATACATATATATATATATATATATATATATACATATATATATATATATATATATATACATATATATATATATATATACATATATATATACATATATGTATGTATGTATATATATACATATATGTACAGAGCTTTATTACTTCATCATCATTTTGACGCCTTAAGCTGATTAATCTTAGAAGAAGACAATAGCGTCTTGTCTTGGCTGAGGTTTGTTTGATTGTATGTGCTTGGGGCCCCAAATGAATCCTTGTTTTGTGTGTCCGCAGTTCCCAGACTCCCCTCGGTTGATCCCTTCTCTCCTGGTAAGATCTCCATGTCACAGTCTCCTCTTCTCTCTTCAGCCCAGCGTTGTTTTGTACTCACTTCAGACTGCAACGTTCTACTCCGTGACCATAATGGATTGAAGCAGGCTATACATTATTTATGCCGACTAGCTGTCTTTGGTCGGCTGGCAGGTCTTTGGGATGGCCTCGGGGCACATTAAGTATTCTGTTAGAAACCCCCCCAAAAAAATCATCACAGCGGCAGATTTGAGCTCGCTCAAAATGAATCACTCTGCTGTTGCTCCGACACTATTTGGGCAGTGGAACGTTAAAACAAACAAAAATAACTGGTAAAAAAAAGTCTAGTTTAGCTTTTTACTGAATTTTCCACCCTTGACTGTTTTAAAGAGGTTTCGACACCAGGTGAAGCAGCAGCAAAGTATGAAGAGGGGCTTTATTATGGAGCACTTCTCTGTCTGAGTCGTCACCGCATGCCCTTAAAATGTTCACAAGGCTGCGGGGAATAGAATACAACAGGAAAATACAAGCGTGCGAGAGCGCTCGCATCAACTACGTCATGCAAAAAGAAAAAACACAAGTTCAACACGGAGGCTGCGTTCGAGGGTGATGTTGTTTATAATAAATCTAAACTAATGAACAGGCCTCCATCGGGAAAGAATGAAACCTGGTGAAAGGAGTCGCGAGACTCGTTGGACACGGTGCCCCTCAGAGTGGGCCAATACCGGTACCAGTACCAGTACCAGTACCGGTAGATCCAACTGTAGTTTGCCACAGTGCTCAGCTGAGTGCAGAAAAGCCATCAGTGCCTTTCTTTGCTTTGTTTTAACAAAGCCGATCAAACTGGCCGCATTGTGTCAAATGACCGTTGCTGACAAACTTGCAGCAGCTTCCTGTTTTTAAGTCAGCGCTAGTGGTAAACCCTGGCAGCAGGCTCCGCCCCTTTCACCGAACAGGACGTTGATTGGTCTGCGAAGGAATCCGCTTGGAGCTCGAGTTTGGGCTTAACTGAAACTCAAGTGAAATTTTATAAATGAAAATGATTCCAGCTCGAGGTCTCAGTTGGCCGAACTTCACTTGTCAACTATGTCACTTCTGTTGTTCTAAATCTTTGAACAACACCTGAAGCAGCAGCTCTGAAGTGATGATTTCATGGTGTGACTGCTACAGATATCAGAGCAACACGTGCTGTCCCTGTCTTAAATATTTACTCATCACTGCTGTGCTGTAAGTCTCCTCAGTGAACCAGAAAAATAACCAATTCAACCTCTGAGGAAACACCACTGCCCAAGAATTAGCATTTCATTTCCTACATGAATATTTTAAGAATAATCAAACAAATTAGAGTGTTAAGATTAATGAGACACTTCAGACCATGTTGATAAGAAGATTATGGGATGGCGGGAGGGGGGCTGGGGGTGGCTGTGTGGGGTAAGAGAACAAAAAAACTCCTGTTTTCATTGTAATTTGAAAATGAAGTCGGCAATTTAGAGATGCAGAACACAATTAATGACTTTCTACAGTCCTGCAGCTTAACTGACATAATTTCACACCCAGCTAATTGCAGAATATGAATTAGAGGATTTGGTGAAACAAATGCACGCCGGTGTGTTTCACACATTTCGTTGTCAGAATGTTCGGTTTCCAAACGTCGGACGGAGGCATTTTGCAGAAGAAGGGGAGAGTCGTCTGTGAGAAACTCAACTCTGAACAAAGAGGCTGATGAAGCGCACTTAAATCCTGTCCCCTCTGACGGCGCCGTTTTTCCTCTGCTTGCGTCTGTGTACAGTCGAAGGGAGCGGCATGATCATCGTGGCCATCATCCTCGGCCTGCTGCTGCTGGGCATCCTGGGCGGCGTCCTGTACTTCCTGCGTAAGAAGGGAATGATCGGCTGTGGACGCTCGGGCAAGCAGGAGATGTAAGAGATGTAGTACCTTTATTATAGGCTGCGACAAAAAGTGCTGTGTGCTGTTTGTTTTTTTGGGGGGGCTTTTTTGGTTTTCTTCAGTAATGAGGCCATAGATCAGATCTAGGTGGTCCGGGGGTGGTTCTAGTGGTGGTTGTGGGTGGTTCTAGGTGGTCCATGAGTGGTTCTGGTGGTGGTTCTAGACCATGCATGGCATGCAACTACGAAACTGCACACTACATTGTTTCCTCCTATGAGGTGGCTCATCAAAACACTCCATCCATCTGCTGCTGCTCCAGCTCCCTCTGTCAAATTTTACAACCCAATGTGTTTGGGTTTGCCCACCCTTGCCATAGAAACACATATTATCGCTTTGTGTTTCCGGTGGTCACTCTCTGGTCACGCTAACACGTGTTCTGCTCTCCAGCACCAAAGAAAAGACCACCAAAGATGATATTGTCGTGGAGATGAAGAGCGATGTGAAGAGCGAGGAGGCCGTCCACCTAAAGGCCGTGAACGGGGACAAACCCCAATAAACAGGTGACCACAGAAATAAACTTCTGACGACGTGGAGTTTAAATCTGATCGTGTGTCCACATATCATCTACGACTTAAAAGGGAGTTTTAATATTTCTGCATTATAATGTGAACAACCTTGACTATTACTTCATTTCATAATAAGCATAACAACTACGTAATCATTTATTTGTGGACAAATGCATATTATGTGCAGAACCACACCAAAAACCAGAGTGACGCTAAATAACGGGTGCTGCTTTGTCTCTTTTTCTCCAACCTTGCTGCGAAGGTCCTGATTGGTCGGCGTGACGGCGTGCAGGGCTGCATGAAGCCATCTGTGTACGTTTGTGCGTGTGTGTGTGTGACTGCGCAGAAGGAAACGCCTTCCAGCTCAACCACCCCCAACCCCCAACCCCCCCATCACACTTTGTGCTGTAAACACAATCACATGAGCACACTTGCACACACACATGCACCAGCCTCTATGTATGTATGGTCGCGTTTCCCCAAGAGATTTTTTTTTGCTTTTTTTGGGGTGTTTTTTTGTAGGTTCGGTTTGTTGAAGCAGTTCAGCTTGTTAAAGTTAAAGTTCTCCCGCCCCTTCTGTTGTTGTTGTTTTTTTTTAATAAAGTGTACATATTATATATATTTTGTTATTTAAGATATTTTGGCACTCATACATGTTTCATTTCATGGTCTCTTTCTTGTGCATGTTGATTTGTGTTTGTGGGCCACGGGTGAGTCTGTCGGATGTCGGAGACTAAAAGGCTGGCTGCTCCCTTTGTAGCAGCTCTTTTGTGTGCTTCACAGTCACTGAGAGAAGGCTTGTCAGCACGTTTGTTGGATTCTTTTTCTCACTGATGGTGAAATTATTTGAGAAGAAAGGCGAATACTGATGTTTAAAACTGAATCAATGACTCGTTTTATTCATCAGGGACACTTGAAATGTGGGATAATCGCATTTAAATTCCAACCAAACATAAACACTGGCAGCCTCCCTTTGCAAACTGCTGTCAAGCCTTTGTGCTGTTTGTAAATACACGTAGTGTACAGAGCTGCTAGTGGTGGCCTCGGACTGTTACTGGAGTTGAAAGAAGGTCAGAGTTTAGCGATCTGCTGTGCCTGTCTTTTTGAGAATGCATCATACACTGAATATTTTTGAGTTTTTGCTTTTTTATTTCCCTCCTCGTTTCCACTGAGAGCTAGTTGAGCCCGGAGCACTTCAGTGTTTGTGCATGTTTAATGTGTTTACTACAGATAACACATGCAGCTCTGCTGACAGGGCAGGCTGCAGGTTTTCGGATGATACGTATCCTCTGTGCAGCCACAAGGTCCCGCTGCTTTGCGTAGATAATTCATCATCCTGTCCAAGATGGAACTCTGGCAGGAGTATTTCAACCTGCACCACCCCCAAACTGTTTTAAACCAGGTTACACATGCACAGGCACCGCTGTTTTCCTCTTTAAGGCCCTTGTTGTGAATATGTTGTACTGATTGCTCGATGTGTCGGTCATTGTGAAAAGATTTTTTTGTTGTTTTTTTGGGGGTTTTTTTTGCCAACGCCACATTGCCCAGAGGACTTGCAAACATTAACAGTGTAGTGATGATTTGTTTTGGTTTGTTGTTTGCCGCCACATTGAGGCGGATTTTCATAGAAATATCCAGGTACATGACATCCTCAGGCAAAAATTGTGGACGGGTTGTTGTTATGGTTTAGAAATGCTGCGAGAAAAAAAAAAAGCCATAACACTGATCGGTACGCAGACACATATTTCTGACTTAGTCTGTCAATCTGCACCCGTTGTTGCCAGTTAAAGAAGACGTTCTGGGTTTAGTTATCTTGATTTATCACAGCGGTAACGCAAGTTTGAAAGTCAGCACTGCATTGAAGTTCTTTTTTCTTTTTTTCTAAGTGTATGTAAATTAAGTTCTGTACATGATTCTTTGCTTGCGTTTCTGTTTTTCCTTTTGTTTTTATATATATTTTTTGCAAGAAAATAATGCCAAATAAAAAAAATGTTTTGTGTAGACACAGACTAATTCCGTTGCTGTTATTTATTTATTTTTTTGCCACGGTATGTTTAAGCACTTGAATTGAGGTCACTGTGGGCCTTTTTTTAAATGTTGCCCGCAGCCTAAATGTTAAACAGAGCAGCAGCTTTTCGTCCAAAATGCTGTCAGTGTGCGCTGGAAATGACTCCAACAGTAGCTCAGGTTTCTATTTGGAAGGAGTGAATACACAGCGAACATCTGCAACGAATTCAGCCTCATAAGAGGCCCTTCCCCCTGCCAGTGAATTTTGCTTGTCCCTTGGTATTTAGCATAAAGCCTCCAATTCTGGGTGACAACAGAACGTCTAACCCTGAGACAAAGGGGCCAACAGACGCAGGAGAATATTTGTTACTTACCTAATGCAACTCGTCTGCATCTCATTTTTAGGTGTATTCTTGAAGAAAAGATAACATCTTGCGTTGGTTTATAACGTCAAGACAGCCGGGACTGAAATTGCAAGACAACGCTGGAAGTGACTATTAGGCCGTCTTTAAATTTGTTGAATGGTAAACTTTTAAGTGTTTGTAGTTGCTGCTGTGTGTGAATATTTCTTTTATTATTTGTTAAACGCAATAGTATATTGTGATTTCAGTTGTGTAGGAGTTTAATGAAAGTAATACAGTATTCAGCCTATTCAGCCCCACGTTGATATTGGATGTTATACAAGTGGTTAGAAAAACTTTGATTTCATACTTAAATGTATGGAAGGAATCCCATAAGGGAAAAATACAATTGACAAACTCCAAGGAAGAAACCACATAGTGTTACCATAAGTACCGACTTAAAGTTAATATTTTACATTGAATAAGAAACGTGAGCACAGTCATCGCTTTGTCCTTTCTGGGCTTCCGTAGAACAATGGCGGCTTATCGAGTTGAGTTCGCTGTAGGGTCAATGTGGCAAAAATCAAACAAACCCAACAGTGACTACGCGGAGTAGATTATAATAGTGATAAGAATAGCTGCTAAAATATCCCACAGTATATGATCATGTCTCTAACGCACCGAACAATAAACCTGAGAAAGGAAGGAAGAAGAAGTTTATCATGGAGGCTAAGCTAATGACAGCAACTCTTCGGGAAGTGACGCTCTTTCCCTACCCTATTTATTTTATTTCGGCAAAATTAAAATCTTAGATAGCAGCTTTGTAAAGAATGGACTTAATACGTATTGGGTTATTTGTAAGAAAGGAAGTGTGTCAGCTACTGTTCAATTTAAAGCAAGAACTCATGTCCATTATCTTGCTGAGTATCTGAAGCCAGGAGATAACTGTCAACACTTAACGAAGTATATTTATAATATTCTTTTATTATTATTATTATTATTAAAATGTCTTAAACATTAATAGATGTCAAATAAACATTTGGCTATAGTTTAAGTCTGGTTTATATAAAATAAAAAATGGCCCGTCAGTAAACCAGCATGCTGTCTTGAACAAACCACGCAGGTAAAATCGTAAAGAAAATACAGTTTAATTAAAAAATCTTAATGGCTTAGGCATGAGAATATGGCAACAAAATGAATGAGGATATTAAAAAGACAATAAATAAAATCATATTTACACATGCAACAACAAAGCAATGACCAACAATTAGTAGTAGGCTAGTTCTCTTGAAGAGAGGCAGGCGGGCGAGTGCGGTCGTCTGGGTGCCCGGGCGACCGGGCCAACACGCCCGGCAGAGTGTTCACCTGTAAAACTGTAAATCAGCGGGACAGTGCGGGAGAGAGCGGAGCCTCTGGCAGTGAGTCAACATGACGGGACAGCCTCGAGTGCCTGCTGGCACGGCTGCGCTGCAACACTCCACGACTAGTTACTGTTCGAGCGACTGAGCAAACATTTCCAAAAGGACTTGAACGCACCTCCCCTGCATGTGAACGCAACAGCGGCGCGACAGGTTTTTGGTTGAAGGCAATTAAAGCTGCAAAGATCTCAGCAGAACTGCCGTCGCCTGGCAGGGTTCACGGTCGCTCCTCCTCCTCCGCACAGCCAACACGGACAGCAGCGTCGTCTCAACAACTTGTTTTGTTACCACGTCGCCTTTGCCAGCAGATGACACCGTATCTGTTTGCCTCTCGACAAACACCAGAGCGCAATAAATAGCTGAAAAAGGGGGGCTGCACGTCGCGCAGCTTAATTCCATTTTCGCAGTAAACAAAGAGGAGCAGTTGCTGCTGGCATGTGGAGGTTGCGATGGGACATTAAAAAGGCACGTTAACGTCTGGAGTGCAGAAATAAAAAGTGACAATAGAGAGGGTGAGTTTTTTGAAAGGTGAGATAAAGCACTATGGTTAAGGGTGGTGACCGCCTCTCCTTTAAATGGTGCGCCTGCTTACATGGAGCAGTCACCTTCTCTCCGTCACAGCGTGGCTTCAACTCATGACATTCCAGTCACTCAGTAGTAGGGACTCAATTATGCATGTTAACGCCGCTGATGGCAAGAAGCGTGTCAACAGTTTCCCTTGCATCTTGGCTGAGGAATAATGCGGGCCGAGTGTCTGTCCAATAAATTCATTGTGTTCGGTCAATAGGTTGTAGAAAATAAACATTTTGACGTTGCTTCACACAGAACAACCTGGACCTGCGCTTATTTAACAGTGCTAGTGAGTAAATGGCTGGCACAGTCAGCTTAGTGCTGTTAAATTAATTTTCCGCTCGTTTTGTGCTCACATGATTCTCATAACGAGTGAGTAAGAACGTCCAAACTTTCTGTCTTCTTGTCTGTTCAGCCTAGCTAGATGTTTTAAATGAGAAAACAGCTTAACCTAAACTATCTAAGCAGTAAAAGCAGATTTGGATCAAAACCGTTGATGAAAACGCAGAGTAAAAGCTGTGAACGACAGCTCAAATGTGTTAGAAATAATAAGAGTCGCAGGTAATATTTTTTTTTTTAGTCGGTTAAGTGGATACGTGTTTGACAGGCGGCTAATATATAATGATAAATAAAAAATAAATACTGTGAATTACATTGAATGCAAAATAAAACAGTTGGAATCGTTGGCAAAAGACCCTTCAAGGAAAGCAAAACGCAATCAATGGCCAAATTGTCAATTTTAAAGAGGTACTATTGCTACATAACGAGGTTGAATTCAGTCCTGAACATGCAACCGGCGAACACCTGAGTGACTGAAATGTCCCAAGTTGCACAAAAATAAGTTTCCGAGCGTTCTTTGACTGTGAAGTACAACGGGAGATGATGCATAAAACCAAAAAGGCGTGAGTTGAACATTTGTGCTCATCTGCAGCTGATCGTGTTGTCGTCACTCTCTGGCCTTAAGAATGCGTTTATTCTTTACATTCAACCCTGGCTTCTACCTGAGTACCTGAGTGCCTTTCCAGATAGCTTTCGAGAGAAGAAACCAACCGGCACCGTTGTGTCGGTGATGCCCTTAACGTGTCAAAAGAGTGAAGAGAACCGAGCATCACATTCCGGAGGAGTGACAGAATTAAAGAAGCTTGTGGAAAAATATCAGTCGTTGTTAGTTTTACACTCAGCAATACACCTTTTTTTTTTTAGAGAGAGAGAGAGAGAGAGAGAGAGAGAGCGAGCGAGAGTACTTAAACATTAAACTTTGTTATTTCACTACAGAACCATCATTGCAACTAACGGAGAGAAAGTCGTGACAATGTGGAGCCCTGCAGTACTGCACCACGACTGAACATTCACATTCATCAGTATGAGTGCACGCACATACACACACACACCACAGAATAAAAATCACTATGTTTTTTCTTTTTTTTTCTTCCTCCCACTGATCTCACGTCGCTACATATTCCGTACACCACACAATTTGCGGAGAAGCCTGAAAGCACCAAAATGAAGCGACTGCCAGTGGCAGCGGGAGTCGGCGGGGGTTCCTTTAGCTGATCAAAGACGCGGCAGCTCTGACGCTTCACTTTAACGAGGGAACGAGTCGGACCGAAGGGAGGGGGGGAACCAGCAGCGCGAGGGAGGAGCTTGGCGAGAGCTGAGGCAGGGCGGGAAGTGGGGCTGCAGACGGAGAGCCCACAGGAGCGGGAAGAGTTGAACCTCGACCAGCGCTGCGTCCGTCCGAGGCGCATCGCACCCACATCCGTCCGAGGCCTTGTCCGTACGTACGTGGCTACTTTTCACAGTGCAAGCAAATTCAAAAGAGACCTTCCAGAGCCAATGGTGTCACAGAATGATGTCGTCCACCTTTCATCACATGTGCAGGCTGTTGCCTAATCCAAAACACGACAGTGCCACCTCTTGAGTTTTCCAAAAGCTTCACTTCTAGTGACCTAACCATCTGCACAGAAAAAAATTGCCCTTTTAAAAAATATCCACGCACATGTGGACAAACCCTCCCAACCAGCCTGGCCCACAAACGCACCTACGTGTTGTTCTGCCTTATTTCTCCGAATTGGATCTTAAAACCCTGCAGGAAGGTGCTTGATAAATGCTTTCCATGATCATGGCACAGAGTGGAGATGGATGAGAGAGAGGGTGGGAGAGTGGTGGTGGGGGGGGGGGGGGGGGGGGGGCAATGGGCGTGCCCGCGGCGATTATGTGGCGATGTGCGCCGCCGCCGACGGGATGGAGACAAACTCGCGCAGGATGTTCTTGGCCGTCTCCAGGTTGTTCTGGGCGATCATCAGAGCTTTCTGGATGTCCTGGATGGAGTAGCCCTGGGACATCAAGCACTCGATCTCCCCGTTCAGGGCCAGGCTGCCTGCAGCGGGGGTGGGCGACGGCGGGAGGAGCGGGGACGTGGCGGAGGAGGTCGAGGAGGTGGCGGAGGAGGCGGAGGGGCCGGGCAGCTCGGGCAACGGGGAGGCAAAGTCGCGTTTGACTGGACGAGGCCGTCGGTCGGAGTTGGCCCGCCGCGGGAGGGGCTTGGGGGGGCGTTCGGGGTCCCCGCCGGCCGCAAACATACCTGGAACACACGACCCGCGAGTCACGCTGGGGGGGGGGAAAAAAGGCCG
Organism: Nelusetta ayraudi; assembly: GCF_046127955.1. Taxonomy (NCBI): domain Eukaryota; kingdom Metazoa; phylum Chordata; class Actinopteri; order Tetraodontiformes; family Monacanthidae; genus Nelusetta; species Nelusetta ayraudi. The sequence continues at coordinate 28,910,337 of NW_027466061.1, forward strand.
AACTGGACGAAGTACGTGAAACGGTGACGAGGGAGTGTCGCTGTGAACGCGGAGAGGATTCGGAGCTACGTACTGGCTTCCACTGCGCCGTCTATGCTGAGGCTGCTGAAGGCGGTGGACGGCGCCCCCATGTCCGACATGGTTCTCCGGGTCGGGGCCGGCGGAACCACCGGTCGGGGGAAGTCGTACTCGTAGATGTCCTCCTCCTCCTTCTCGCCGCCGACGTCGCCCTTCTTGTCCTGGCAGACGGGGGCCGGCGGCGCAGGGTGGTCTGAAACAACACAGTCACATGGTCGCTCGGTCAGGAGAGCGCAGTCAGGTTTTCACCGGTGGTTTCGACGTGTAGCTCAGTGTCACCTGGCTCAGAGGGCTGCGCTGCCTCAGAAGAACCGGCCTGGCTCTGGATGTTGCACATGGACTCGTACACTTGAGGGTCCTCGAAGTCGCAGTCAGCCACATCGTCGCTGGAGAGGAAAGGGGGAGAGGAGATGAAGAAAACTGAAGCTCTGGAGCCCCCTGGTGGGCATTAAAACGACTGCGCCACACGTGGTGGCAGCGGTCCTCCAGGAAAAAGAAGACGAAAAAAAGAACACGTAATGAAATTATCTCCAGTAATTCCTCAGCCTGAAAGCTCGTCTTTGTTCTAGAAGGGTGACGATGTGAGCAATCAGGATCCTCATGGTACATGAAATCAAGACAAATCCGTCTTTGTTCTTGTTTTCATCTTCCAACACTCTCGAGTTCATGACTTTCAGGACTTGAAGCCGTGAGGCACCTCCCCGTCACCGCGATGCACATTTGGAATTCCCATAAACACAGCTTCTTCACACCCCGGTAGGCGTTTGGCTCCCTGCCCTTCCTGATATTTTAATTTACCTCACCGATGGAAAAGTCGTACGGTTGACGCACGCTCAGCGCTGGCCAAATATTTGAAATGGAAGAAGCCCAACAAAAAGAAAATATTTGCAGGTTGCTGCAGGGGATCACAATCTTTCCTGTCAACATTTCTGTTTTCCCAAAAAACGTCCCACGGTTGCCGTGCAGGCCTTAAATTAGAGCAGCGCTCTGAATCCCCACACCCTGCTTACCTGATGTCGTGGTGGTTCACCTGGGCCGGAGGCGGCGGCACCAAGGAGCCGGTGATGAACCAGGGGCTGCCAGTGGCCGGTAAAGAGGTGGGGCTCATGTATTCGTTCTCGTCACAGTCTGACGACGGCTTCTCGGCACCGGACGCAGCCGGCAGAGATCTGACCGAGCAGGAGACAAAAATAAAAGTTCATCAAAACGGTCGTCAGTGAGCCAACAGGAACGGTCATGGAAAAACCTAAACTTTGAAAAAACTCTGAAATATGAGGTGCTTTTTCACACACATCCATATGGAGGTAAATCGCAAAAAGTGCCATGGAAACGCTTTCTCGCATTTACGCGACGCCGGATGTGACGTACGAGGTCATGTGACCGGTTCACTTGATGTGAAACTGGTGTGTCGTGTTTGGACGGAGGAGGAGACGGAATATTTTTTTTTACAAGTCATCAAAGAGAAAAATATAACAACCATCCTTGACAACAAACAAAGGCAAACTTAATTAAGGCATACGCGCTTCACGGCATTCAATGGAAACACTTGCAAATTACAATTGCACTTTGTGGAAATTTTACAAATATGGCTTTTATTTTGGAAGCGCAGCTGGTGTCACAGCCTTGAAGAAAAACAAATCAAGAAGTTGGTAAAAGAGAAGGAGGGAAGTTGAAGAGAAAGTTGGGACAGATGGACGATATTGAGAAGTTAAAAACAGGAAAAGAGAATAAGAGAGAAGGCTGTGGAAGAGAAATGGTGACTGCGGCCGTTTTTTGCGCAACACTCGTCGTGATGCTCACTGCAGCCTCATGGAAAAAGCTGATGTACAGCGCTTCTCCTGCTTGTTGTGAATGATGCTGAGTGGTTGGTTCTCTGGTACCTTGCAGACAGGCAGTACACGGCGTTGGTCGCCACCTGCGCTTTGCTTCCCTCTCCGTTGCTGGACGAACTGGCGGGCAGCGGCGACACACTGGCCTTGGTGGCCGGGCGGGGCACCATGTAGTTGGAGGCCCAGGACGGCTGGTCGGGGGTGGAGGGCAGCGGCCTCCTCTGGAGCCTGGAGTCCTGGCCGCCCAGAGGGGGGCGCTCTGGGGGTGGGGGCGGGGGCAGCTCCCTCAGGGCCGGGGGCAGAGGTAGGGGCTTGTCTCGGTGGGTGGCGGAGACCTGTGGTGGTGGCGGAGGAGGAGGGGGGAGGAGGAGGAGGAAGAGGGACAACATGGCGTTGACATGACAGGGAATCCAGGGGTCCCACACTCACTCCACACTCACACTCAGTCCACACTCAGTCCACACTTCCAAGTTAAACACAGTGTCTGAGCACCTTGGCTGTGGCTCCCTGCGCACTGTGGGAGCCTGGAGGCCTCTGCTGCAGCAGGTCCAGCCGTGGCGGCACCGGGGGCAGCTGGGACACTGGGGAGGGAGGGCGCTCCACCTGCACACACACACACACACACACACACACACACACACACACACACACACACACACACACACGCGGGACGATGACAACGAATGCAGGGCGTTCTTCATGTGTGTGTGTGCTTGTGCTTGTGCTTGTGCTTGTGCTTGTGCTTGTGCGTGTGCGTGTGCGTGTGCGTGTGCGTGTGTGTGGGAATGGGGAGGGGTTTTTTTTAAGAAAAAAAACAACAACATGGTTTTTGATTTGACGAATCCCAATGAAGCTTACTGGCCTGGTCAGATTCAGAGCAGCTAATGGAATTTTTAAAATTCCGTTTCTCAACTGTTGCTGTCGCGACCCAAAAGTGGGTTGCAGAGCTGTTTTTTATTGGATCACGGCTTCAAGGGCAGTTTCCCTATTTTTTTTTTTTTTTTTTTTTTAAAACAGGGGGTTTTAATACATATATATATTTATAGAGATGTGGGCGAGTGCTTCTATGTTTGTGGAGTGAATTTGGGTCATGACAAGGGAAAAAATGTGGTTCCTGAGACTCCTGTTGAGAACCACTGCTTGAAGAAGAGTCTGCAGGAATCAGAGCTGTGCACTTGCGCGCGCGCGCGCGTGTGTGTGTGTGTGTGTGTGTGTGTGTGTGTTTGTGTTTGTGTGGGCCTCTCACCTTGGAGCAGGCCAGCCTGCTCATGACGAGGCTTTGGTCCTCCAGGCGGTCGTCCTCCTCCTCATCGTTGGCCGCCGCCTCTGCCCTGCTGGACCCATGGAAGCCGGCGAATGAAGCCCCGCTGGCCTTGGGGTGGAAGGGGTCCACCACGATGGGCTCTGTGCCTTTGATCTCGCAGCGGCAGAAAGGACAGCCCTGACCCTCCGACTCCTGCCGCACACACGTTGTGAAAAGTGAGAGTGGGTGAGGAGGAAAGGTCTCGTTCAAGGGGGATCCGACGTCACAGCAGCACAGATTTGCCTATTGGCCATCAATCACGGGCATATGTACTGTATATGTAGTATTTTCATACATTTCTCATCTGGGAGCTTCTGGATGTTCAAACAAGCACCCTCTGCATCATATTTTTTGTTTGATACTTTAAATCCCGAGAGATTCTCTCTCTCTCTGCAGCCAGAGGGAGGAGCGTTTGTCACAGAACGTTTGTCTTGGGATTTCCTCTCTGCCGGAGGAAGAAGAGTGAAATCCTCACCTGCCACGCGGTCAGACAGGAGGTACACATCAGGTGCCTGCAGGGCTCGATCTTCACGTCTTTGTCGTTCTCGGCGCAGATCTTGCAGAGCTGGAAGGTGGAGCCCATCTCGCAGTACAGCTCGTACTGCTCCTGCAGGGGGGGCGAGGAGGGAGAGGAAGGGGGAGGAGCTTCAGAAGCGCGTCAGCAAGGCGGCACACATCTGCTTCCTGTTGACACCCAGGAGCCGAGCGGCTCAATCGCGGCAGGCTAACGGCAGCTAACCTGGGTGACTTTGATGTGGTCCTGCGGAGAGGGTTCACACAGGCCCGTCAGGTCCGGGTTCTGAGCGCGGCCGTCTGGGAACAGGTAGCTGCGGAGGCGCAGCGTGCGTTAAACACACAGGGACACACATGCTCAGCACGCACTTTGACACAGCGTTGATTTTAAAAGGCTAAAAACGCACTCGGCACGACAGAAAGACTCACGGAGGGATTTTCAGTCCCGCTGTTTAGGTTATTTACATAGCATCGCTACCGGCTTTAGCTTCACATTCATGGATGCAGTAATGAGAAGTGGATGTTAACATTCCTTAAATGATCTGATTGAACATGGCTCTTTTCCTTTAACTCTCTCTTTAAAAAAAAAAAAAAAAAAACACAATTCCCTGCCATGCCATAATGAACTGTACAATTTATGAAGCAGAGCATTGAGGCGGTGCCGTGACGGGACTCACAATCCCTCTCTGTATCCGTCAATGAGGGCCTGGAAGAGGGGCTTGTTGTGGGGGATGGTCTGCAGGATGTTGCCGTCGGCCGTCACGTAGCCGATGGCCCACTGGCCCAGTCGGGTGCAGCTCAGCCTGAAGATGTAGCTGAGGGGCAGAGCCACGTTTGCAATGTCTTCTCCGAGAGTGTGTGACATGTGTGTGTGTGTGTGTGTTGTCTGCGCCTCACCTGCCCGGCTTATGTATAAACCTGTGCAGACGAGCCTTGACCTCGTCGTAGGTCAGGAAGGCCATGTATCCAGGGTGTGTGACGGCCAGGCTGTTCCAGTTCCTCAGCAGGGACGACCAGGGCTGAACATGACGACGACAACAATGATTGCCGTTATTACTGTCAACAATCGCACTCAAAGTCGGGTTCTATTTTAGCCCCTACCTGGAAGAGGCGGGTGAAGATGTCGAACTCGAAGACAGAGATGTAGTCATTGCAGGTGAGGTCGATGGTGGACTTGAGGGCCATTGCCTCCAGGCCCAAACTGATGGGGTGGAACTCGTGCAGGGCCTGGCGAAACGTCCTCCACGGGACGATAGTCCTGCGGAAAAGACAAGGGAGAAGGTTCGTCTTCTATAAATCATACACGCAGTGCTGCCCGAGTATCTTGAAATATATTTGGATGCGTTCGCGGACAGTCAAAACCCAGGAAACTACCTCCTGAAGGCGGTTTCAATCCGCTTTGCAAAGATCGGATTTCATGTGATTTGTGAGTGTTCAGACTACAAAAGAGCCATCCGGTTTCAATCTGAATGGGCTCAAAATCGGATTTTGGCTGGCAGTCTGAACGTGGCTTTCCAGAGTTTTTATCCTACTTGACATTTCTCAGCTTTTGCAGTGCTGACCCAGACGGTGAGCACACTGCACCCTCTGGTGGGTCTAAAAGTTGAGTTATTTTCATTTTTCTAATATACCAAAAATGAGTTTACCTCACCCATTATGAAATTTTCTCTTGCAGAAAATAATACAATATAAAGTTGTATTTTCTTCACTACATGTCCACCAGCTGACTGATGCAGAACCCAGAACAAACGATAAAAAGTAAAAACAAACAAACAAACAAAAAAACGAGCACTTGCAAAACCGGTTGTGGGGATGTTTTCCAGAACACTAATTCAGTGTGCAAGTAAACACCAGACTTTACATAACGGCAACTTCCCCTTTTGCCTTTTTTAACCCCTTGGGTTTTTTTTAAAGGAGAAGGAAAAAAAAAACACCCCAGAGCTTACTTATCTCCAAACGATCTTCTCCAAAACTCGGCAGCATCAGCTTTAGTGATCCTGAAGTTGTCTCCCTGGAATAATCCGTTGGGGAAGATGGCTTTTAGCTCAGCCAGCATGTGGCTGAAGATCAGAGACAGCTTGGTGAGGTTTCGCCTGGACAGCAAGAGAAGAAACACAGGACAGAGGCGGACATCAGTCGCGCTTTAATGCCATTTTAAACATTCAGCATTGTAAAGATGTGCTTGATTTAGTGATTCATGCCACATTGTGCCCAAGGTAAAATTAACTTCACAAATTTAACTTGTTTGCAGGTTTGTGCAAAAAAAACAACAAATTTTTAAAAATCTTCTCCTCCAAAACCGCAAATATTTGGGGCGTGACAATGTAGTATAACATAGCAAAGACTGTGAAGATCAAAAACTCTTAAGGAAATGGGCGAGATACCCTTGTTTTTTTTTGTTTTTTTAATAAATATTTCTGTACAGTGTCCGGATTTGTGGGGGAGGCGGTCATGACGAGTGGGCTCAGCTCCATCAACGCTGCTTGCAGCTTTAATTTGTATTATTTCTCAAAAACAAATTTGCCAGGTTGGAAAAAAAATAATGACTGTATCTAACTGCATCATATGGTGAACTTCACACACATTAACCAAACATTACAACATAACAGCCATGGTGTTTTTTTTTTTTTTTTCTTAGCTTTTACTCATCTCAATAAGTTTTAATGCTGAGTTTTGTGGCGGAAACGCCGATAAAAATCAAGAGTGTTTCTGAAGAAGTCAGTTAGGCTCGATCAGCGTGAGCTTTCACACACACACACACGGGAAGTGGAAATGATTGCAGCAACGATTAAGGCTAGACTTTAATCGCTCATTTGACTCACAAGACACATGACTGCTTTGCTTTTTCTTGGAAAAAAGGGAAGGAAGCCAAATTGCATTTGAACTACAACAAACTGTTGGTCACACATCATCCAATAATGTCATTACCCTTTAAGAGTTCTTCTGTGCAACCAAAGGTCCAATTTTATCCTTAATTCAATTTACTGATATTTCTCTCCAGAAATGACAAACTTGCATTCTTTACTTCTTGTTTTTTGACCTTAAGTTCCTTTTTGGAGAGAAAAAAACAAGCAGTTATCTATGTCAGCTGTTTTTGAGGTCACAAAGGGACCTGGTTAGTGACCACACCTCCAGCCAGGCTGGAGGTTAGACCACCTTATTTTTGTCCACTTCCAAACAAAGCATCAGTTTCAGCAAGAGGGTAACCCAGCATTTTCACAGTAGGCTAAAAATTCTGTTTTCTGGACATTTTGAAAAACTGATTGTGTTAGGCTAGGCTAAAATATGGAACATTCAAATCCCAATGGTGAACATGATGTAGCTTGCTTTGCTCAGACCGGACACACACCAGGGTTTATCTTCTGAGAAGTAAACCCATGTGATCCTTCATAATTATCTTTGTCAATAAATTCCGACTTTGAGGTTGCAAAACATCCCCACCTCTCCCCCAACTCCCTCTGTAGGATGGCTGAAATAAAATAAAAATACCTGGGCTGAGAGTTCTCCTCATGCATCCTCTCCTTGGCCTCCTTGAAAAGGCTCATGGTCTGCTTGGTCTTGTTGGTAAGGTTCTCCATGAACACGCGGAAGTACTCGTTCTCCCCGAGGATCTCCATCTTGCCCTCGTAGCGCGACAGGATGGTGCGCAGGTGCTGGTACGTGTCCGGCAGCAGGTCCAGGATGTACGGTGGGCTGTTCTTCAGCGCCACCTTGGGGTTCTGGCACAGGCGCACCACCTGGGACACAAACAAACAGAGGTGAGACTGTCTGGCGGTGGCAGCTCTGCTCAAATCCCCGGAGAGGAAGTGAAATCCTCCCTCTCAAAGTCGGGCCCGACGACTTCCTCAGTGGTGGAATTAAGGTAGAAATCTTTGGGTAATGCACAGAAATGACAGTGATTTGACTGGAACTCTGTTCACCGGGGGGGAATGTTTACCGAATTCCCGAGGAGGTGGGTTTGCTCATGCCTGGGACCACCCATACATCACTTCACAAGTGACTCCCCTCCCCCAACCAAACAGTGCAAACATTTAATAAAAGCACCCACTCAAGCAGTGTGTGTCAATGACGGCTGTTCAACTTGATAAACAGAGAAATAAGGAAACAGCCTCAATTTTGAACTAAAGCTCCATCAAAACACACTCAGCTCCAGGAATGTTAAGAATCACATTATTTTTTCCCAATCGTATTTGTTCTTTTTTCAGGGAATGGGGGAGGTAATTTTTCATCCCGATGTTCCCTGCACTCTCCCGTTGTTATCTGTGACGTAACAGAATGACTTCGACAAAGATATTTACTAACTGTCAGGAAGACAGATGTGCACTGGCACTCAAAGCTGTTCTAATGTTTAAAAGCAGCACTGAGAAGTGGAGGTGGCCGCTTGCAAGGCAAAAAAAGGGAACCGAGAACCATTTTTTGCTGAGAGCGGTGTACTGAAGTAGAACTTAAGTATTTTTGACTAAACGATGTCAGTGTTATTGCTCGTGCATAAGTGGAAGCATATGACCAAGTACTCAAGGTCCCATATTCTACCCAGTTTTAGATTGACTTTTTTTTTTTTTTTTTTTCAAATCTTGCATTTCTGGGCAGTTCACTGGCGGGATTTAGACACAAAATGTAATAATTACATCGCTAAAGTGAATTTTAGTGTTTTTATACCCCTCCAACAAGAAAGCCAGTACTGAAGTGACCTCTGTGCATGAACAGTTGTAGTGCACTCCATCTTATCTGACATCTCACAGTCCACTTCATCCATCATCTCCAGAGATTCATCTCCGAGTTTGCAGCGATAACCGCAATAAGCCAGTTCTTACACAAAACACTTGTTGGAAAAACCAATTTAGCAAGACAACAAGAAAAGCCATTAGGCATCTCTGCAGTGTCTTGGACCAACAAAGGCAAATAGAATAACTTCACTAGGGCTTTAAATTAGCTTAAGTAGCTCAAATTAGATGATGCACAAAAGATGCTGTTCTTCATTAATCCTCTCACACAATGTTGACAGCTTCAAACCGCAAAGATGAAAAAGGGGGATGCCAGACAAGCCTTTAAATTTGCCTGTCTGCATGATCTCCTCGGATCAAAGCCAATCCTGCAGAAACACTCAGGGTTAATGTAACGGTAGAACAAAACCGGCTCACGTTGGCTTTGATGCAAATGATGTGTGCTTAGCTGGTGCACAATATGGCATGGAAGATCATGACTGAGCAAAAACAGGAGCGAAGCTTTGAGTTGTGTACACGTATTTTCCTTCGGATTGACACGATTTACAACCGCAGTCGTTTCTCTGTTCCTTATTTATTTATTCTCATGAAATATGGTGACCACGACAGTCTCACAGTCAGTACCTTGTCCATGAGTTTCCAGCATTTCTCCACCATTTTCTTATCGACCACTGCAGGTTGGTGGGGCTGGGGTGGCTGCTGGTGGGGCTGAAAGGCGTCCTTCATCAAGCCGATGAGACCGGCGCCCCTCCTCGGATTTCCGGCCATTAATTCCGGCGGCGGCCGGGCGTTCGCCCCGGGGTTGTCGGCGGTTGTCTGCTCGCCGCTGCTTCTGCGGACCTATCTATCAGCTAGCGCCGGTGCTTGTTATCATGCAGAGGCTGTTGGAGAGGCGAACAAAACCCGCTGTGTGCGCTGGTAGGCGACGCGGCTAGCTAACAGGCTACATATGAGAAAGAAGCCCTCAGTCTGATCCCCGCTGCTCCGGACGTCACCGTCATGTTGATGTGCGGGCTGACCGACAGCGAGCGATCTCTTGCCGGCCGCGGTGTGTGCTCGACTCCGCCGGAGGAATCGAGGAATCGATAATAAGCCACAGTGAGAGGGATCAACACACAGGTTGTGTCTCCTTTCCAGCCATGGTTCTCGCCAACAGCAAACCCCCAGCAGCTACAGTAAACAAGGATGTCCGGCCGTGGCCTTCAAAATAAAGGCATGGTCAACAGGCTTTAAAAAAAAATAAATAGTGGGCTTAGAAAAAAAATAGTATAACAATAAGTGTCGATGAGAATTTTCCTTTTAATTATTCAATTAAAATATTTACACAAGTAAAACAACTTGACTGTCATAATACACAACAAAAATGTATTATAAAGAGACAATTTGTGTTAGAATTCCAGCAGTTTTAATCTTATATTGGAAATGTTTTTGTGTACAAATGGGCATTCCTTGCATAAACATCAAATTCCCCACTGTAAAAGACAACAGATATGAAGCCTCACACAAAACAGAGTTAAAAATTTTATTTTTAGATATATTTTGTCTTTTGCCAAGTAGTTTGAAGGTTGTGTTCTTTGTTGTGACCAAGTGGATAAAACAGTGCAAAACAAGCTTCCCTTCCATTGTCTTGCAGTTGAAGCTACACTTCGTGTGGGAAACAATGAAGTCTTTCACTTCTTCTTAGTGAAAACTTTCTCTCATGAGTCCAGGCGTCTAAAATACCACATTGATTTATACTCGGGTTCCTTGGAAGCTAAAAGCAACGTCCAACAACTGAGCTCCCAGCTGAGCCTGCTGCCCTCCAGGTAAAAACTCTGCAGACAGCTCTCTGTAAGTGCTGCACACTCTGCGCTCGTGAACATCCTGCCTGTGGATGGCATGTTTCCATCGATGCCGTGCCTCGCCGTACAGCACCACAAGCGATCTGCAAGGAAGACGTATAGCCACCTGCACTTCTTCAGGCAGTCCCAACTCTGGCAGACCCTGCTCCAGGGACATGGTGAGCGTAGCGTTTGAGAGCATGTTGATGGTGACGAGGCGCTCCCCCCAGAGCCACGAGTCATCCAAATGGGGATCAATGGCAGAGCCTCGCTGGGGATGGTAATCCAAATTACACTGCTCCACTGGCTGAAAGCTTGCCAGACTTGTGTCTTGCTGCATTCTGAGTATCAGTTGCTGGCTCAGTAATGGGAGTCCTGTAAAACCACCAATACGCACTTTTTTTTTCTTAAAGTTGACCTTTGGGCCAAAGTCCTGCAACAAAAGCCATCAAGTCTTATTTTAATAAGATAATGTGTAACATTCAAGATACATGTTTGAAAATCATTCTTTGTTGTTGTTAATTAGCATAGAATTATAAACCTCATGGGTGAAAAGAGTACTACTAAAACACTGATATACAGAATAACAGCCAAAACAACTAGTCCACTGCATGACCTGTTTCCGGCGCCCAGACTGGGACTCATTCCACACTTCCTGGTCCATTGAGTTTATCAGCTCCTTCTCCTCCTCTTCTGATATGAAATTCTCCCACAGGAAGACACCAGGAAAGGGAAAGGAAGCAGCTGTGGCATCTTCGCAAACAGCACGCTTTGAGTCGGTGTCATAGAGAAAACGATGGACGCCCTTCAAAGCAAAAAAAGAGTCATTTGTTTAATTATTTGCCAGTGTTGCATTGCAGGCACATATAATACAACGTATACGTAATGCAATCTCACATCAACATACTGTTCACTGTTAATGCTATATAACCGCAAAATATTCGGTATACTATACTGCACTGTCATTTATACTGTAGTTCTCAGTGACTACATATGTTTGAGTGCAGAAGTTGTGTTCTCTTTTGCTTAAGGGTGTAGTGTGTGAAATTTCCAGACGAAAGTGTTAAGGCTAACGTCTTTACACGAGTTGTATTTTTATTTGCAAGTGCGCATGCGTTTTCTGTACGAAAGCAAAAGTGTGACTTCGGGTGCCGGCTTCCGTAGTTCCCTGTGCACCGTGCTAGCAGCAACTATTTATATTCGGTATACTACTATATATTGTAATATATTCTTTGGGAAATGTAAATGTACAATAATCAATTTTACCTTTGCATCATTTCCCCCCAGTGGTACCTTCCCTTTCAACCGTTCACATATTAAACACCGTCGAATGCCTTTACAAGCACATGAAGCTCCTCCGTCTGTGTTTTCAGGAAGCATCCTGGCGCATCTTCTTCGAATTGGCGACGAATCTAATGTGATTGAGTGGCGCCACCTAGCGATAGTACAGACCACATATTTAAATTTACAGAACTGTCCCTTACGTGGTGTGCGTAGTTGATTTAAACCACGCCCACCGGACGTACGTAGATACCAGACCCCGGGAAAGCTCAGTTTGGGTTTTAATTCTGATAGAGAGCAAGCGACGACCATTCGGTAAGGAACTTTTTCATTCAGAACAAATAAAGTCTCTTGAAATGTCTGTTAGCATGTTGTTACGAATTAGAATCGTTTGAAAGTCGAGAGTATGGTGTTTTTCCAGCGTGTTACAAAGTTTGTATAAACAAGACAGGAAACTGGGCTCAGTTGTTAGCTAGCCTCTGTTTATCTGAGAATGTATCATAACTACAAGAAATATTACTATTTATAATGACTTGCCTTTTAGGAAACACGTTGTCCATCGGTGAGCCTGAGCATTGTTGCTGTCTCGAAGCTGTTCTGTAGCGTTTTCATACAGTGTGCACACGTGTTTTGAGCGCTCAACAAGTATTTCTTCTTTATGTAAACCTCAAGACGAGATAGGGAGATACTTTGTTCATCTGCTAGAATCAAACAGGGGTGTAATATATCGTAATATGTGACGTATAACCAGACAGTTACACGCAACACGTGTGACTGTGTTCTCCCGGGGATGTAAAAAACAAATTATGGATCAGGCACAGTTCGGCCACCTTTTACATGCTTCTGTAATCGTGACAAAATGTTACCTTAAAAGACATTATTCAGTATTCAGTTACAGGTTTCTTGAAGTGAATCTTTTGCTTTGCATTCATGTTTCTTTGTCTAAAAATGTGATCACACTGCTATCATCTCTGTTATTTTCAGTGTTGTTCACAATTTGTTCTTTCTTTGGAGCACTAAGCACTATGGCAACAATTCAGGTTGTAATACATTAAAAGAAAACCTTTAATTTGATTTAAATTATCAAATCAAAAACACTGCTGGATAACACGGTCTTTAAATGGCAATACAATGGAGGTGTGTTGGTGGATCACTCGTTAGGAAACGCCCGCCGTAGAGGAGTTTCATCACACCTTCTATTCACTCTCTAACCCACTCACTCTTTGTGCTACTTCTGTTTTCTCCCTCATTGTTGTCCTTTCCCTCAGATTACCAATGGAGAAAATAACAGAGAAAGTTTTACTGGAGAAAGCCTCTCCAAAAACCAGTGAACTGGAACAAATCAAGACATTGAAGTAAGCATTGTTTCTTACTGTAAGGGTCATCATCATAATCCTTGCCATTTTCCTTCAGAAAACAATATGAGAAAAATAGTTGTAGTACTCTGCGTGCTTATGGCTCTTGTTTTAATCATTTCCCATCTATGCAAGAAGCTCACACTTCATTTTGACTCCATTTCCTGCTTTTTAGTCTGTCCAAACTGGGCCTGAAGCACAAGGACCTGCCAGTGAAGCTGCTCTCCCGCCTCGTCTCCCTGGAGAGCTTGAATCTGTCCGGCAACAGGCTGCAGGAGTTCCCCAGGGACCTTAAGCTTCCGCTCCTCCGTTTCCTGGACATGAGCGACAACCAGATAGAAGACGTCACCACGCTGGAGGCTCTGAGTGGCGTGGAGGAGCTCAAGATGGAGAACAACCTCTATGTCACGGTGAGGGCAATTTGCTTGCCGAACGAGTAGGTCCAGTCTTTCAGTTTTGGATTAATCAGGCATTGATTCACGTCATATATGGGCAGATCTCATACTAATGGGTTAATCTGTCTTGGTTTTACTCAATTATTAACACAAGCAACCACAAGTTCCACTGTTTCTTCTTCCAAACAACAACCCAGCAGCACTATTACCTCTTAAAATAACATCCCACCCAAATCTTGTTTTTCCTCCAGGTGAGTGACAACCACAAGCTGATGGTTCTGCTTCCCAAGCTGAGGCTTTACAACGGCAAAGACATCACGAGCTCGGCCAACCACTTGCGCTTTGTTTACACCGAACATCTAAAGACCAGAGTGAGTAGCGCTGCCCGCTGGTGGGCTTCAGGCAACGCGCTTGCCGCGTCAAGCTGCTGCTGTGTGTTTAATGAGTCGCATCTGTGTTTTCATTTCAGATTGTGGCAGTTTGGGAGAAGAGCTTCTCTCTCTCGCAGCCGATCACAAAGGAGAAAACATCCTCGGTGGAGAAAAGCTTTATCAGCATGGCTCGTCAGCAGGTTAAATTTGGGCCCAGTTCTGTCAGCGACTTCACTAAGTGGAGGGTAAGTTCAGGGTCGTTTGAGATGTTTGCGTGATTGTTTTTCCTCTCTGCGTATCTCTTTAACCGTCTCTTTGTCTTCCTGGTTCTCAGGTGGAGATTTTAGCAAAAGAATATCTGAACTCTCTGACGGAACCGAAGAAGGAGAGCAAAGTGGCCGAGATGAAAGAGAGCTCTGTAAGATTTACAATCAATGTACCTGATTCTCCAGCACAACACAGATTTGTTGCATATCTAAAACCATTATAGGTTATAAGATGTCACCTCATTTTTCCAGGATGTTTTAACGCCAACCAAGAGAAAATTGACGGCGGCAGAGGAGTCACAGTCCCCCGTGACCCTAATGCCCCGCAAGAAACCTCGCACGGATCTCCCAGCCAATGACAGTCCCCGCAAAACAGGCCTCCGACCTCTGACCCCGGCCGAGACCAATCCGGTCAGGAGCAGTCCCCGGAAGACCGGCCAGCCTCCCTCTGCGCCAGCCAGGCGGGAGACTCCCAGGAAAAGCTCCGCTGTCAGTAGGCAGAAAGAGGGCGTGGCCCAGGTGAAACAGGGGGGAGGTGTCGGCGCCGTGAAGCAGCTGCACGTCGGCAAAAACGCCAGCAAAACAAAGGTACTGCAAACCAACCTGTGGAATCCCTGTTTCTGCATGTGACGGCAACATGCAGGCAGAAGTTTATTCATTAAATCACAGTGCGGCCTTGAGGTCCGTGGCGGCCCGCCACTGTTCAAACACGTCTGGTCTCCTTCCTCCTGCAGCCGGTTCACCTGAAGCCGCTCCACGTCCTGCAGTGCCACAGCAAGAAGGACAGCGCAGAGGACTTTTCCACCCAGCTGTGGGCCTGCGCCTTCCAGCCGCTGCACGGCTCCACCGGTACAGCCTCAAACCAGCAGCACGCTGAGCGGGATGTGTAGCGAGAGGACAGTGTTAATCTCCTTTTTACCAACAGGGGGCAGCCGTCTGGTGGCGACCTGCGGAGGCGAATCCGTCTGCGTGATTGACTGTGAGGTCGGGATGGTGATGAAAAAGTACAAAGTTCCTGGCGAGGTTTGTCCTACTTTTTTGTTTTAATTCCCTGTCAGTTTTTTTCCCTCTCTGGAGCTCACCACATCATCATCCAAACATCCATTTGTTCATCCAAACATCCATTTGTTCATCCATCCATCCTCCATCCAAACACCCATCTATCATCCATCTACCCAAACATCCATCCATCCAAACATCCATTCATTCATCCATCCAAACATCCATTCATTCATCCATCCATCCATTTTCAATACCCGCTTGTTCCTGCACTGAGACAAACAATCATACATGTGTTACATATAAAACACACACACACACACACACACACAATTTAGAGTTCCCAATTCACCTCACCTCCTGTGGCAGGAAGCCAGAGAACCTGCCGAGAACCCACGCAGACACAGGGAGAACATGCAAACTGCATACAGAAAGGTCCCAGGCTGGGAATCGAACCCACGACCTTGTTGCTGTGAGACGCACTGTGGATGTGTTTCAAAAGGAGGGTGCCGTGTGTTTCTGACGTGCTCCTGCAGGAGTTCTTCTCCTTGGCCTGGTCCACCGTGCTGATGTCCACAGGAAACAAGTCTGCGGCGGCTCAACCCTGCAGCATCTTGGCGGTGGGCGGGAAGAGGGGCGTGGTCAAGCTGATCCACCCCCGCAACAACGTGGCCTACGGCGAGTTCAGGGCCAGCCGCAAGGCGCTCTCAGTGCTGCGCTTCAACCACCGGCAGGGCAACTTCCTCTTCAGTGAGTCATGCACACATTGTCTCCTGACTTCACTCCTCTTGCTTCTTCTTTGGTCAATTGTTATTAAGGCGGTTTTTAATAATATTGAGAGTTGCCATTGTTGATACATCCCGCTATTCTTATCACCTGTCATCTGTTCTTCTCACATGGACCCCCCCTGCCCCTCCCCCACCCTCACTCACTCACCCATTTCTTCTTCCCTCTCAGCCGGATCTTACGACAAGAAGATCGTGATGTGGGACATCGGCGGCGTGGACGGCCAGTACAACTACAAAGTTGTGTGCGTATCGGTGCAACGGCTATTAGGAAAATTGTCTGTCCACCTATGTGTTATTCATGTGTGTTTGCTGCTGTGTTCAGCCAGCTGCTGGTGTTGGAGGGCAGCGCCACGCCGCTGCATCTCTGCCTCCCCCTCAGCGCTCCGGGGTCGCACCTGCTGACGGCCTGCGACGACGGCCTGCACTGCTACAACACACAGCTGGGCAGCAACACAAAGAGGTGCGTGCTTGCGTGTGAGACACAAGAACTTTTTTTTTTTTTTTTGCTTTTTCCAATTTACTTCCTCATGCGGCGGCGAATCGTCACGTCACCTGATGGTCGTGTCTTCGCTTCCTCAGCAGGTCCAAAGAAATGGAGATAACGTTCCCCATATACAAGAAGGAAAACAAAGAGCGAGACTACCACACCGTCGACGGCTTGAGTTTCCTCACCGACGACATTGTGGGTGAGTAAATATCCCAGACGAGCAGCACAGCTGTAAAGCCCTCTCTGACGTAGATTTATTCTCATATTAAGATTGTCACAACGTCACTGCTCTTTTTGTCTTCCTATTGTGTTTTGCACCGCATTGGCTTCCTGCAGCCTCCAAGAACTTCATGCACAACTGCATCTACCTGTGGAGCTGGAGCGCCACCAGAGCTCAGAAACCAGACAGGAAGAGCCTGGAGGTGTCAGCTGTGGTTCTGGCTGAGCTTCAGTGGACCAGCACCGAGATCCCCTACCTGTCCCTCAACACCTGCCCAGGTAGTCGGAGTCACGTGTCTGTTTGGCAGCAGGACGGATGGCATCTCCTACGCCCGTCATGACCGCACTCAGCGTTGCAGTGTGCGTGAACTCGTGTTGTTTTCCTGTCTCCAGGCCGAGGCTACATTGTGTGCGGCGACGACAAAGGCAGGTTGTGGACGTATCATGTGACCGACCTGCAGAAAAGCAACTTCCAGGCTGGGAAACCCATTCAGCCCACTGAGGTATCTGTCGGCTCCAGTTCTGGAATTTTACACACTTAACCTACAAGTGTGCGTGTGGGTGAGATTTGTAATGTGTGCCTGTGGTCGGCAGAGGACTTCTCTGCTGGTATAAACATTCTTAGAAAAGTACATCTTCCTATAAATGTGACAATAAAGTTATTCTTCATAGTTGTTATTTCACGTTATACGATATCCTCTTGGTTGCATTGTTGTAAATTACAGTAGAATTTTTATCCAATCATACAGTATTTCAGCTAGCGTGTGTTGCCTGGGTCTATGAAATCTGCCTTAGGCCAGCGGAACCGACATTGCCGGCTCCTGTCCGCTGTTAGTGAACGGACCACAGTGAGTTGCGACAGCCAATCAGATCTTGAGTCTGCGATGCCGAGACCGGCTAGCTGGCTCTACGCTGAACTTTGCACTTCCTGTGATTGGATAAGCCCTGAGAACCTTACAGACTTGATTCAACCTGGAGATCCGGTCACCACCACGATGGCTGAAGGAGAATTTAGTTGCAGAATCATCTGGAATTTATGATGTAAATAATGTGGCGCATTGGCGCAGCAGCTGCGACAACATGTTCAATTGTTTAATAACCTCATAGATTTGTTTTGTTATCTAAATATCTAAATTAGGGCTGTCGGCATTAATGCATTAATCGCAATTAGTTAAATACATTCCATAACGCATTAATCGCACTTCAAACGTAAGCCTTTTTGTCGATTTCACTAACCTGTGGTTGGTCCATCTTGCCGATTTCTGGCGAGAAATACTTTACATTATGGTCCTAAACTGCCTTAAAGTGCAAAATAACAGAATTTTACACATGTAATTCAAACAATGATTAATCGCAGTTAACTATGAACATTCTGCAATTAATCGTGTTTTTAAAAAAAAGAAAATGAATCGTTTGACAACCCTAATCTAAATATGACGTCACTGATGACTGAAATGTTAAATGCATGGCCCGCCAATGCGTATTTTAATATTCCTCTTACAAGTTAATGAAAAAGCATCTGAGTTCATAACTTCCTTTCAGGGTTGACATTAAAAAAAAACTCTTTCACTGTGAATGTATCTGCCAGACATTATCGCAATGATCTGCTTCAACTGTGGAGCGTGTTGAAATGTTTAGCATAACTTTTCAGATCCATTGGGGTTTGTTTTCATTACTGCTGTGAAGCAAAATGTTTCTTTGCAAAAAGCTCAGTGTCAGTCTGTGGGTTGTCATGGCAGGTGTTGGAGTGGCCGGCCCCCGTCAGCAGGGGCCACGGTCAGGTGGAGGGTCCCTCCATCAACAGTGTGGCCATGGACCCGGAGCTGGGCTTCCTGGTGGCCCTCAGCGACAAGAACATGGTGATTGTGTGGAAGAAGGACGAGTCCTCCTGAGCGTTAGAGTGTATGACAAAGCCTGAAGTGCACCATGTTGCCACTGAGCAGGTCAGAGGTCAGTCGACACGCTGACAGCGACCTCACTGTAAATACGACACGTTGTTTTAGAGTTAATTTGGAGTTTTACACACAAACTAGTAATCTGTAAAACTAATTTGTTTTAAATAATTAAGATGCTGCTGTTGCTTAACGTTTTTCACAAAAAAAAATCTTGTTTTATGTCTTTTTATACCTTAAAGTATCCTAATTACAGACTCTTGACTCTACCAAGAAATTGTTGTGTTTTTTGTCTTCAGCTGATTCCCAGACAGACAGGTTTAATCGAGGCAAGATTTAAAGAACTTTATTTAAATTTGACAAGACAAACATTGAAAAGTACACATACAAAACATTATTCTCACACACACACATAGAACACATCACTGCGTTTTGCAGATGTCTTCCTCCTTTGGAGACTGCGGCCAAAGATCCTCCTTCCCGTCTTCAGTGTGGGCGGGGGCGGTGCCTGCAGCACACAGATGTGACACGTCAGATAAAATCATAAAAATGATGAACTGGTAACTGAAATGGTAACCTGCATTTGTGCATAAAAAGGTCTGGCTTTGCCATTGAAGGCACATTGTTGCGTCTGTCGCTAATCTTCAGTGACGGAGGAGGACACTGTGGTCGTCAACAACTGTCAAATCTCCCACTTTGTCCTCATCGCGTTCACCGTTAGAGGATCCACACAAGGTTCTGCACTACAGTCTTGACAACACCCTCCACCACTGATGGAGTCCCAATACTGTTTGTGAATGGCCCCAGAGAAGAACATCATCCGTCCTTTACTTCTTCTGCTCGCTCCACCTTCCACAAAGTCATGAAAGATACAAGGCCTCTGATGTCACAAAGGGCACAATACCCCTCCCAGGTTTACTACACCCGTGTGTGTGTGTGTGTGTGTTTGTGAGAGTGTGTGTGTGTGAGTGAGTGAGTGAGTGAGAGAGAGGAGGGGGATGGTTTGTGTTGGTTCTGGTTCTGAACTCCTGTGAAAGAGCGAGTGAACCCCGACCCATCGTGCTCCTGCCAGTAGCACCACAGTGAAGTGACAGCAGTTACCCGTCTCGTCCGGTGTTGGAGAAGCTTCGGAGACCATTTCTGGAGACGGGTCATTCAGATTTGAAGACCAGTGTTATTCAACCTTTTTTGAGCCATGGCACATTTTTTTTGCATTGAAAAATGGCACACCAATAGCCAAAATATTATAAAATGACACTTTCTAACCTAATAAAGACAATATAGTCTTTTAATTTATTTATCCTCTGTGTGAAATCTGGGCCTGTTCAGATGCTCACAAAGCTCCAAGATACCCTTGGAGGAATTGAGGGAGATAATAATATAAAAATTAAGCTCACATTTACTTTTAAAAGCACAGCCATTCCACAATGGACTGTAATCATTTTTAACAATTAAATGAAATTGGATGATTTTCCACGACACACTTGACATTATCTCACGGTACACTAGTGTACCGCAGCACGGTGGTTGACAAACCCTGGAGGACATCCGTAGGAGAGCGAGAAAGTGGCTGGAGATATCTGGGCGCTTACCTGGCAGGGTTCCCAGGCCAGAGTTGTCGAAGAACTGCTTGGGGCAGGTCTTGATCAGCATTTCCGAGCTGTCGCCCATGCCAAAGAACCTGCTCTTAGGGGAGTCGTGGCGGGAGGACTTTGGCGAGTCCAGGACCCTCTTTGGAGAGTCCAGGACCTTCCTGGGTGACTGGAGGACCTTCTTGGCTGGGACCAGGAACTTCTTTGGGGAGTTGAAGACGCTGGAGGAGTCCGAGGTCACGGCGAGACCCCTCTTGGTTGGCGTGCAGGGCGGCGACGGGTTGTCCGCGTCCACCTTGGGCTTCCCCTTCAGCTTGATGGCTCTGCCCTTCCACTTGCTGACCTCCGCCGCCTGACTGGACACCAAGCTGGGGCGACAGGAGCGCGGCAGGACGTCGGTTCAAAGCGGCACAGGCCAGGCGACTGGGTTGACCTTTGACCTCGGCTACCTCCCCTCCCCCCTTACCTCTCCAGCTGGACTGTTTTCATGTGGAGCTGCTGCACTTCCTCCTCCAGCTTCTTCTTCTCCATGCTGAGGCTGCTGGTGATGGCCCAGCCTTTGGGGTTGGTCAGCTTGGCGCGAAGGTCTTTACCCTCCTGGACTGAATTGGACACAACAGGGTCACTCGTGAGCCCCCCCCCCCTCTGCCAGGCTGCCAGACGAGCTCCTCGGACACGGCAAACTCACACGACTTCTCTCCTTCCTGCTGGGACTTGCGCATCGTCTCCTTCAGCTTCCTGAGGGAGTCTTCCTTGTAGCTCAGCAGCGTGCTCATCTTCTGCACCCTGAGCAACGGAGAGAAATCTGGTCACGACGTCCAGCCAAAGAATAAACCCAACATCTTCACGTGTTCCTCAGCATTTCAGACGGACAACCTCATTTCATTGACATTCTCCCATATAGTACATGTTCCACCAGTTGCGCACGATTCCCTCAAAAGGCTCTTACTCCTGTTGGTGTTTCTCCGTCACTATACTCAGCTCCAGCTCCACCTTGAAGAGGCTGGCCCGCACCTCTGTCAGCTCCACAGCACTCGGTGAGGCATTTTTCTGTGAGGAGGACGGATATTTTAATTGAAGCCAGTTTGGGTCTGGATCCAGGTCTGTGTGTGTGCGTGGCGGGGGCAGGCCAACCTCAGACTCTCGCAGTTTGCTCTTCAGGCTTTGGATGGCCTTCTCCTTCTCATCTAGATGCGCTCTGCTGTCCTGCAGCTCCGTCTGCAGCAGCTGCGTGGCCTGCTTGTGGTTGGACACCCTGCTGTCGGCTTTGGTCCGAGCCTCCTCCAGCTGCACCACTTTGACGCGGAGGGCCTAGAGGGTGGGAGGGAGGGGGAAACAGAACCAAACCTATCAATGAGCTCCATTTTTAAGATCTGGATCCAAACAGCCATGAAAGCCACAAACGGCGTTTTACTTTGACTTCGGCCTCAGTTTTCTGCTGCGCGTCGACGAGCTGCTGGTTGTCCCTCAGCAGGGACAGGTCTGTTTTGATTGGCGCTCCCTCTAGTGGCTGCAGCAGGGTGGCATTCTTGCTCCTCTCCTCTTGGAGACGGCATTGGACCTGAGCCTCCTGCAGCCTCAGCTCCTGCAGCAGGCTGTCGTGCTCCTCAGTGATGGCCTGCAGGAATCACGTTCATAGTTACAAACAAGACACAAGGAGCTGAAGCGTATCCAGAACATTTACATGTGATGTGAGAAATAATTTTAGGGTTCAAGCAAAAAAATGTATTTCATTTGATTAATAAGACGAGTGAGTTTTTCATGGCTTTTCCATCGAAATCCGTGAAATCCCTCTTCTTCTGAAGTTAAATCCCCCAAACAAAGACACCAGGGCCAAAATGGTGGAAAAGTTACCTGCAGAGTCGCCTTTCGGGCTCGCCACGCGGCAGACCATTGTTCCTGCAACGGCCTCAGGCTGTCGTCCAAGGCGGTGTTGCCGTTGGGCTGCTTGCTGGAGGAGGAGGAAGAGGAGGCCTCCATCTGCTCCCTGAAGAGCTCCGTGAAGCGATCGTGGTCCTCGATATCAACCGACATTACGCCGGACACGTAGGACATGTTGTCTAAGAGCTTTCCCCAGACGTCGGACATTTGGTGCAGGTAGCCCCGCCTCCTCTCCAGCAGCTCCTCCAGCCGACGCTCCCACACGACGGCGAAGTCAGCCTCCCGGATGGAGAAGCCAGGCGCCTGAGCTCGGCACAGCAGCAGGTCCCGCAGGCGCATTTCCTCATAGACAGCCAGGTCCTTGTTCGCCAGCTCCTCAAACAGCTTCCTGCAGACGTGCGCCTGTGTCTGCAGGTACTCCTGGAGAGGGGCGGGGGCACCATCAAGTTATCAAAAAGTGACAAACTCTACTCGGAGGTGGAAATAAACTCTTTTTTCCTACCACGACGCCCTTCACGCTCTGGACGTTCTGCATCCACTGCTTGTTGACGCTGTCGACGGCCTTGCCGAGGGTGCACACGGGGACCAAGTTCTGCGCCGGGTGCACCGAGTCGAAGAATGGCATATACCGAGTGAAGTTGTCCTCAAAGCGCTGGAACTTCCTCAACCGCTCCTGCAAGCCAACACAGGTCAGTCAATTTTTCACACTTCACGCATCATGACCGTGTCAATCGCAGCAGGTAGAATCATTCAGGCAGGAAGTCGGTGATTAGAAAGCACGGTGGATCTGGTTGGTTTTCATCATAGAAATGACAATATTGCTGCATTTTACTGTGAAACGTCAACGTGACGTATCGGCTTCAGCACTGTTCAGTTCAGCTGTCAAACAAGAAAGCAGATTTCACTTTAAATCCAAAACTATGATGAAGAAAATGCAGTTATATTTTAAATACCTGCATTTTTCTCAACCAAACGGCGCTCAGAAACGCGTTCAGTTGAAAGACGGTACGTAGCGTTACACACACACACACACACACACACACACACACACACACACACACACACACACACACACACACACACACACACACACACACACACACACACACACACACACACACACACACACGGTGTAAATTGGGGGTAATTTGAACCGAAGTCGGTTGGACTTCTTCGGTGGCGTCATTACCTGAAGCTGCTCTGCGGATTCGTCCAGCTGAGACAAAGTGGTCGTGGTCACTGCGGCGGTGCCAGGACTGCTCTTCTGCTGCTGCGTCAAGACAATGGAGTTGTTATCACACAGCATTAGAAAAGGAAGAGGAAAAGGAATATCCAAACTCTGGCTTTTATGGACATTTTTTCCCCAGAACTTTGAAATCTTCTTACTGCTGAAGGGCGTTAAAACAGACCAGAAATGTCTTTAAACTGTGTCAAGTTTTGACTCTTTGCAACCTGATGATTTACATAAAGCTCCATATGCTTTGATGCTTTGACAGAACCAGGGTAAATTCCTCTTGTGCTCTAGAGCAGGCGTGGGCAAACTATGGCCTGGCCCGACAAACTTGAAAAGATTATATTAATTTGTCGTGGTGGGACCTAAAAATTTCTTCATTATGGCCTTTGTAATTAATTAATCGTATTTTTAATCACATCAATATTTGAGTTGGTAACAGGTTTGGAAGTACTTAAATCGATTTTTCAGGTATCTGTACTTTACTTGAGGAATTCTTTCATTCAACGTATTACTTTTACTCCCTAAATTTGTACACAAATATCTGTATCTTCTCCTTCTTACATTAAAAAACATGCCTATAACTTTTGCGTTTATAAGTATTTAAAATAATTTATGTTCATTCATTCGTTTTCAATTAATATTAAAGCAGTTGTTTTCAACACATGGGTCACCAAAACACTCCATCCATCTGCAGCTGCTCCGCTACCCCCCCTCTGTCAAATATTAGAACCCACTTTGGACCACCAGTCAAAAAGTTTGCCCAACCCTGATGGAGACGAACCTGCGTCGAGGCTGCAGTCTGAGCTTCGGCCTGAGTCCGTTCCTCTCTGAGCTCCTGCAGGTTCTGCTCCAGCTGCTGCATCTGTGGAAACCAGCCGACGTGGTGAAAAGACACTCGGCCGTTGTGCCTCCCGGCCGCGGAGGAGCCGGTGGGACTTTTACTTCGGTTGAAAGAATAAGCAAAGTAGATGATGGACCCACTTCCTGTTTGAGCTCTGCCTCGCATTCTCGTTTCTTGGCGTGCAGCTGCGTGATCTCCTTCTCCTGCTCGCTCAATTTCTCCTGCACGGCCAAGATCTGCAGAAGGGGAAATTAATTTAAAAAAAACAACATAAGCAAAGTGAACCGCCTTGGTGAGTCTCAACTTTGTTGCTGTTCTTGGTGTTCAGGATGTCCATTGTACCGTTCCCATTCGGCCCTCAAGCGCTCCCTGGAGTTCCTGCTTCTCCTGCCTCAGGCTCTCCATGACTTCGGCCTGAGCTGAAATCTGTGGGGAGATAGCTCCATTCAAGCCAAGCTCCAGGGCATGTATGGCAACAAGTCGCAATGATATGACGTCACACACTACACACTACGCTGGACGACGCCTCTGTTCCGACCTCGTTGCTACAGCAACCGGTCAGAGCCGATCAGTCAATAATGTGGCCCAGTCTGAACAGAGCCAGATCCCATTTGGACACTTGCTAAAAACAGTGCGGACAGTCAGTCCTAAAAATCGGATTTGAGAAGGAATCTGATTTGAATCAGATTTGCCTGCAGTCTGAACGCAGTCTTAGCTGAGAGCGTTCTGCAGCGATCATGCCGCTCATGTGGAGCCAACCTGAGTGTGGAGCTCCTCCATCCTGTCCTCCAGCTCGGCCCGCAGCCGCTCCTTCTCCTGCCTCAGGCCCTGCAGCGCCCCCTGCAGCTCGTCGTTCTCCTGGCTGACGGACGCCGCTCTGCTGCGCAGCTCCGCCTCCTCCTGGGTGGAGGCAAGGGCGCTGGATTCCATCTGGCGGAGCAGCTCCTCTCTCTCTGCCTGGACGGCCTGCAGCTTCTCGCTCAGTTCCTCGGCCTGGGAGCGAAGGGAGGGAGGGAGCAGTCGGACGGTTTGTTCGGCCATGAGAGTCGCTTGAGAGTCGCTCGTCTCCTTCTGACCCCCCCCAGTTCCCACCGAAAGCGTCTGCGGCCCTTTAAAGTCAGTGTGCGTATTCATACTAGATGTGGCGCGGGTGCGTTTCAGTAGCGTCCCAGAAGCGTGAAGAAAAATATGCAGCGGTTCTATTTTTCACACTTCACGCGTGGCGACCGCGTCAATTGCAGCAGGTAGAATTGTTCAGGCAGGAAGTCAGTGATTACAAAACATGGTGGATTCGGTTGATTTTCATTATAATATACAACATGCTGTATTTCATTTTTATATGTGCGTATTTTTACTATGAAACGTCAACGTGACGTGGCATCGGCTTCAACACTGTTGAGTTCGGCTGTGAAAAAGTAAAGCAGATTTCACTTTGAATCTGAAACTATAATGAACAAAATGCAGGTACACTTTAAACACCTGCATTGTTCATTAAACAGCAGTTCGGTTTATTCGGTTTCTTTTTACGCACAGTGACAGAGGTGGGCGTAAGTCACACGCGAGCCTCAAGTCTTAACCTTCAAGTCTCAAGCAAGTCCCAAGTCACTGTGGTGAGAATCAAGCAAGTCAAGTCATACAAAAATCTGATCCTCTGCCCCAGTTTCCACATTTAAATCAGTATTTCAACATAAACTCTTGCTATTATTATTACTGTAAAGTCACCCGATCATGTTTCAAAATAAAACACATTTTCTAACGTAATCTAAAAAAAAAAGTCACAAAAAAAAGCTAATATTTTATTTTTAAAAAGTCAAGTCCTTTCAAGTCATCTGTCGCAAGTCTGAGTCAAGTCTCAAGTCATGAAGATCAAGTTAAAGTCAAGTCAAGTCTTATCAGGATTAGTCGTGTGAACCTGATCGAGCCGCCGCCACCGCCGCAGTGGACGCTACCCCTTGGAAAACGCATTTGGTGCGACGCGTCGCAGACGCTTTTTGTGTGAATCAGCCTTCAGACACACCAACCTGCCGGTCCAGAGACGACTGCCTCTCTCTGCTCCGTCTCTCCAGGTCCGACCTCATCAGCTTCTGTTCACTCAGTTCCTCCTGAACCAAGTCGAGAGTCTCTTGAATCCCGGAGGCCTTTAATAGGAGGAAAATAAAACCCGTGAAGATACAAAATGGGAATGTTTGACTCCGCTGAGGGCCGGGCCGGACGCCATGACGGAGCTTCTCACCACGTCCCTGCTGTGCTGCAGCTCCTCCTCCAGCTGCTTCTTTCGCTGGGCCTCAGCCTGCATGGAGGCGCTCAGCACCGCCACCTGTTGGTTGTAGCAGGACAACAAAAAAATGAAGGTGGTCACATTTGAGGAATTTTCAGCTTTGCTGTTTGGCTGCTTGGAGCCACATCTGCCATAATGAACCTCTGCCCGCAGCTTCTCCATCCCGTCCTCCAGCTCCGCCCGCTGCTGCTCCCGCTCCTGCATCAGGCCCTCCAGCGCCTCCTGCAGGAGGTCTCTCTCCTGGCTGACGGACGTCACTCTGTCCTGCAGTTCCTCCGTCTCCACGCTGCGGCTCTGAGTTTCGGCCTCTCTTTCCGCCCTCACGCCTTCCAGCTCCTCGTTCAGACTCTGGATCTGTTGGGGGGTGGGGGGGTGTAAACCTCAGAGTTAAACGACCGCGTATTTTTCGCTTTGTTTTATTTTGTTGTCGTCGGAACGCCGCCCTGCCTGGTTCTGGAGCTCCTGTGTGGCGCCTCCTCCCTCCACCTCAGCATGTCGTCTCCTCAGGGTGTGGAGCTCGTCTTGTAGAAGACCGACCTTCTCTTGAGAAGCTCTCAGCTCCTCCTGGTTCCCGATCATCTAGGACACACGGCCACACAGAAACTCAGCGCAGCGCCACCGACAGCGGAGGGGGTTTCAGAACATCTCGCGCCATCCATCCGGCGGCTTTATATTCTACAGGACCTGTTGCCTCGTGCGGAAGCTTAATGAGGGAAACTCACCAGCTCAACATTCTCCTGGAGGTCAGACTTCAGCTGGCTCAGCTCCTCCTCAAGCTGCTGGATCTGAAACAGACACAAATACTTTCTCAGTCTGCAAAAGTTTTTTGTTTTTTTTAAAACTGAAAGCCAGAGGGGTTGCAGGAAATTATCCAACCTGCAGGAGGCGCTGAGCGTCCTGCTCGTCTCTCAGTGACTGTGGCTCGGATGTGAGCTGCTGCTGCCAGTCACACTGCATCTGAAAAGCACAATTTTTTTTGAGTTTTTGTTGATTTCTCGGCTTTGATTAGATTGAAATTTACATTTTTAAATCCATTTCGGGGAAATCTGGGTTGCTGCAGCACGGCACTATGGGTGTGATCACATACCGTCTCCAGCTTGTCCTCCAGCTCTGCCCGCAGCTGCTGCTTCTCCTCCCTCAGGGCCTCTAGCGCCTCCTGCAGCTGGTCTCTCTCCTGGCTGACGGAGGCCACTCGGCTCAGCAGCTCCTCCGTGGACTCCGGGGTGCTGACGTCCTTCTGCTGCAGCAGCAGTGCGTCCCTCTCTGCTCGCACACTAGCGAGCTGCTCCGTCAGAGTCCTCGTCTGCACACGCAGGTTCGGGAAGGAGAAGAGTTTGGGATCAGTGAATCACATCTAGTTTCCTCTTTAGAATAAAAAAAAAAGAAGAGAAAACAAAACTCACCTGCTGCTCCAAGTCGCACTCTGTCTTCTGCAAGAGTTCCATCTGATCGGCGCTCTTCTGATGAGCCTCTCGGAGCTCCTCTTGTACAGACAGGAGACGGGACTGGGCCTCTGCAGCCTAGAGGACGAGGACAACGTCAGGTGGGAGTCTGATGGACTGCTGCATGTTGAAGTTTGGATGTTCTTTGGGGTAATTAAAGGTCCTTGCACACCGGGAGCAAATTCGCTAGGCGAGTAATTCACTTTTTTATAAAACCTATTGAAGTCAATGGAACCGTACACACCAGCAGCGAATGTTCGCTGAGAGAAAAAACTATTTATTTTTTTTGCTATTCTATCGATTTTTTTTTTTAAGGCAAAAAAGGCAGGACCTCTGACCAATCAAAATGATGCTGGATGGTCGATGACGTCACATCAACATGTCGGCAATGTTCTCTCCCTCTGCAAACGTGGACCCAGTTGACGGAGCAGTCCTTCAAATTGTCAGACGGACACTGGCCAAACTTCACTGAGTAACATTTGAGCTCCTGGATGGTCGCGTTGAACCAATCCATCTCCTCTTATGTTGGCTTTTACTTGTAAAAATCGTTGTGTTGAAGGCGGTGGTTTGTTTAACGCAAGTAAAACAAAACTTCTTGGTCGCAACACTTAAAAAAAATAAATAAAAAAATAAAAAAATAAAAAATCACAGCTTTTATTCTTTTGTTTAAATTCCAAAAAGCTTTCTAAATGCTAAGCACATCCAAAGGAAAATGAAAAAAATCTTTTATGGTAACAGGAACTTAAATAACGTGGTCAAAAAACTGTTTGCAACCTCCGCTTCTTAACCAAACATTTAGTATCTTCCACCTGCGCCGCCGCGTAATCCCCTGACCATAGTTTCTCCTTCGGCGCAACAGAAAGAGCCCCAAACTTTATTTGCTCAGCAAATTTTATACGGATATTTGTGTCCCGCTTGGTGTGTACAGAAAAATATTTGCAAAATTTCCCAGTGTGTAAGGACCTCAAGGCTGAAATCCAAACGTGTGAAAATGGGGATAGAGTGAGGAGGAGGTTCCACAGAACTGACCTGCTGCTCCAGCTGGACCTGGATCTCCTGGATGCTTCTCTCCAAGTGGGTGTTTCTCTGGTTCTCCTGCTGGAGCTGCTGCTGAACAGCTTGAAGGAGATTCTGGGTGTTTGCCGCCTGGAAAATATGAAAGAGGAAGGCATTTAGCCACATGGGAAAATAAAAAAGTGAACCCAACCCTGGCAGCCTGCTGATCCTAAGTCCCGCCCACCATCTCTGTGTGTTGCTGCAGCTCTTCCTCCAGCCGGATCTTCTGCTCGTTGGCGGCTTGCAGAGACGCCTGCAGCTCCTCCAGCTGAGGAGAAACACAGACGTCGTTACAAAGCAACACAGAAGATGTTGGCTGATGCTGTTCGTGCTGAACTGGTTGAAAACAGGTTCTAACGGGGACGCCGCCCCGGTTTCATCTGTGCTGCTGATGTTCGACACTCTGAGCCGCCATTACCTGCCGATTTGCCTCCTCGTCCTGCTCCTGCCGCATCTCCGGCAGGCCGAACCCACAGTGTGCTTGTGCGACCTGGGGAACAGAACAGACCATGGGTCTCCTGTGGGTCCTCAGACACATTGGAACCACACCTTCACTGGCGAGCGCTCGGTGGTCTTGACGTACCGCCTCCATCCTCTCCTCAAGCTCCTCCTGGAGCTGCTGCTTCTGCTGCCTCAGGCTCTGCAGCGCCTCCTGCAGCTGATCTCTCTCCTGGCTGATGAGCGACACTCGACCCCGGAGCTCCTCCGTCTCCTCGCGGTGGGTCTGAGCCGACATCAGACCGTCTCTCTCTGCTCGCAGGCTCCCGAGCTCCTCGGTCAGGCACTGCAGCTGTGAGTCGATCAGAAGTCAAACCTGACGTTTCCTCTGTCGTGTGTAAACGACGAGCGCGAAACTTAAAACGGACCGGAAACCATCCTTACTTTTGTCTGCAGTTGGGCGTCCGACCCGCTCTGAGGAACATCCGGTGTGGACGAGTTGGCCTCCAGCTGCTTGTTCCGCTCCTTCAGCTCGCGGTTCTTGTCCAAGGCCGACCTCAGCTCGTCCTGATTCTCAATCATCTGAGTGATGAAATGCAAGAAACCGTGAATGGAAAATCTAAGAAAAGCTGGAAGACAGCTGGGGTGGGCGTGTTGGGTGGGAGGTCACCCACCATCTCGATGTTCTCATGCAGGTCCACCTTGAGCTGATCTCTCTCGGCCGTGAGGGACCCCACGGTGGCGAGCAGCTCCTCGGTCTCCGCGGAGCTGCGAACGCCGGCCGACTGGAGCGTCTCCTTCTCCTGGAGATCCCGAGACAGAGCCGCAATCTGCGTGGGAGTTTTTCCATTCGTCAGCCAGGACACAGAGCGCCAACGTGGGTTTCGTGCGGGCAAGTGAACTCACATCAGACTCCTTCTGCTCGGTGAGTCTCACCAGATCCGAGTTCTTCTGCTTCTGGTCTTGGAGGTCGTCTTGAAGGGACTGGAGAAGAACTTGCATCTCTGTAGTCTAACATCCAAAATATAGACCAATTAGGGATGCAAATTATCGATTAACTCATTGATTCATAGTTGATTGAACTTATCGATCAATTAACTATTAATTGATAAGCAGCAATTTTTCCTGAGAATCCTAAATTTCATAATGAAAAATGTGTAAGGAACACACTGTTCTGTTTAACCCTTAAATAATGTTGAGGATCCAATGTGACCCATTTTTACATTAGAGAACAGTGAAAACACCCTCAACGTTTATCCTCTGACTTTAAGTTGACTTCTAATGGGTCACATTTCAACTTTTTTTAATTAGTAGTATTATTAAGTTTTTTTTTAAGTTTTTTTGTTTTTTTTTTAAGTAACTTGTTCTTGGTATATCATGACCATCACAGTATCTGCAGGTGAATTGCTCTTACCTGCCACTACACTGTTATAATATTAACTACCCGTGTAAAAATGTCCAATTAATTGCGACTAATTTAATGTAATTTCATTTAATTAACTCAATTAAATTCTTAACAGACAATTAATCCATAATCTATTAATTGTTAGCATCCCTAATGTCAATTAACTTAAACAAAATAACAATAATTCCAGGGAGGTTTAAAAGAAAGGAGCCGTGATGTCGCCCACCATCTGCACGTTGTGCTGCAGTTCCGTCCTCAGCTGGTCCCTCTCAGCGCTCAGTTTGGACAGCAGCTCCTCCTCCGCCGCCGAGCTCTGCTCCTTCTGGCCTCTCGCACCGGAGAGCTCCTCAGTGAGCAGGTCCACCTGCCGAGAAACAAGGCCTTGAAACAAACAAAACAAAACTCAGCCGCTGACGGCAGGTGGGCGTGCCTCCCCCCCACCTGCTCCTGAAGCTCCCTGCTGATCTCCTCCTCCGTGGCTCTGGAGCTCTCGCTGTCCATCAGCTTCTCCTCCAGCTCCTTCACCTGCTGCTGCGTCTCCCTCAGCTGCAGCTCCAGTGACGCTCTGTGCTGCTCGCTCTCTTCCAGCTGAGGTGAAAAACAAAATTTCAGACGCCGACATTGCAAATGCTGTTCATTTATGTTTCTGCATGTTAAAGGTGAAGTGTGTCATATTTGGAGATTTTGAAGAAGAAACGGCGACCTCAAGAGGTTACATTTTAGATTGCAGCGTCTTTCACTCTCCCTCCCGCCTCCAGAGCTTGCCAGTGAGCTACGGTGGCCTGCGTACCCAAATCTGAATACCTCGTCCGCCTTTTTCTTCCCTGGTTTATTTAAAGACGCGAGCGTTCACTCCTGATACGATACGGATCGTCCACACGGGCTCCAAGGGCTGGGCGATGTTGGACAAAAATAAAATCAAGATTTTTTTCTCTATTTTCTCTATTTTCTCTATTTTCAATTTCGTTTTTTGGTAAACGACAAAAGACAGTAAGTGTCAGGCTTCCTTAAAAATATGGCAGTGCCAGATGGCAACTAACTAGGAGCAATATACTGATCTTTGTATATTCTTATATGAGAACCATTCTAAGGTTATGAAAACCAAATTACTTTTATTGAACTGCGATTATACTTTTATTAATGAATTTATGGGCAGCATATGAAGCTTTTACCAATATAAAAATCATAATCAAGCCAAATATTCCACACTGGACCTTTAGCTTAACATCTGGGCTGTTTGTGTGACTGACAGGACACACAAATGAGCAAACTTCCTATGCTGGTCGCCCCCAGTCGGAGGGAAGATCTCTGCTTACTTTGAGAACGTTCTCGTGGACGACGGCCGAGAGGCGGCTCTTGTCTGCGTGGTCTCGCTCCTGGTCCGACGCCAGCTGCTGAGTCAGTTCCTCGATCTGCCGGCTCAGCTGCGCCTCTCTCAGCGCCGCCGCTCCGAGCTCTTCCCGGATCTCCAAGGCCTCCTGGCCGGACGCCTGCAGGGCTCCTCTCAGCCGCTGAGCCTCCTCCAGGCTGCCGGCCTGCTCCGACAGCAGGACGACCCGCTGCGTCTCGGCGGCGCTCAGCTGCTCGCTCAGCTCGTTCACCTGAGTGCCGAGGTGATAGTGTTGCAGTCAAGACCGCACCAACCAAGACCAACCAAGACATTATCAAGACGAGAGTGGCAAGATCGAGACAAGACCAAGACACTTGGGCTTCGAGACCAAGACTTTAAATATCAAAGAAAAATAACAACAAAACAGAAGAAAATGGCATTTTGCTGCTTTGCCTTCTATTTTGAACCATTTTCAAAAAATAAAAAATAAAAATAATAATAATAATAATAATAATAATAATAATAATAATAATAATAATGATAATAATAATAATAATAATAATAATAATAAAAGCTTTGCTTCCTAAAATTAAAAAATAATTAACCAGGTTAAAGGGTGTGTCACTCTGTGTGTCACAAACAGAGCGTTAAACGGCAGCAGCTGGATTCTTTTCCGATATTATCCGTTCTTATCTTATTGGCTGAGTCTCAACCTGTCTTGATCCTGAGCCCATCCAGTCCGAGACAGAGACCAGGCCGAGTATAAATGCCTCAGAGTCCGAGACGAGACGAGATCCTTAAAAAGTGCTCTTGAGACCAAGACCAATCTTGAGTACTACAACACTAAGCGGTAGGGGTGGGAGGAAAAAAAATAAATAAATTGCGATTCACATAAGTATCGCAATTGTTTTGTTTTACAATTTTTGAATTGATTTTTTGTTTAAAAAAAAAATTCACTGGTGTTAAAAGTGCAGACTAAAAATCAGCAATATCGTAGAATCGCAATTTAAATCGAATCGGCATTCAGAAAATTGTTGAAGAATTGCATTGGGAGGAAAGCGTATCGTCCCAGCCCTACTAAGAGGTGAAGATGTGCTCCTCCATCTCCATCACCACCCACCTGTTTCAGCAGGCCGTCTACTTGGTCCAGCTCCTGCAGCCGAGCCTGCAGCTCTTCTTCTGCTTTGCGAGACGCCGCCAGCTCCTGGTTCAGGCTGTTGACCGTCCTCTCCAACTCCACGCTGTCGATCAGATCTGGAAACACATGGCATCTCACGTCACCGGATTCAAGCTGTTGGGGGAGGAAGGAAGGGAGCGGGGGAGGGGAGAGGGGTTTGCCGTGACACTGGAAACGTACTTTTGGGGACTTTGCCGTCCAGCAGACTGGTGAGCTTGGTGTTCTCGTCGAAGGCCACGTTCAGCTCCCTCTGCAGGTCGCCCTGCATCTTCCTGAAGCGAGACTTCTCCGCCTCCAGCTGGGTGCGCAGGCCGCTCACCTCGGCCTCCATTGTGTCGTGACGGGCCGTCAGGGTGACCTGGAGGGGGCGGGCGGACGAGCGAGCGGCGGTGAGAACAAACGGAACCGACGAGAGACGGGCTGAACCCGTTTTCTGGACTCACCACTGTCTCCTCCAGAGTGATCTTCTGGCTACGCAGGACCGCCCACTCTTTCTTCGTGTCCCTGCTGAGGCCCTCTGCGTCGTCCAGAGAGCGACGGAGCTTCGCCAC
This sequence comes from Nelusetta ayraudi, assembly GCF_046127955.1. NCBI lineage: Eukaryota > Metazoa > Chordata > Actinopteri > Tetraodontiformes > Monacanthidae > Nelusetta > Nelusetta ayraudi. Next base: position 28,943,882 of record NW_027466061.1, read on the forward strand.
CTCTTGCACCAAGTCCTTGCCGCTCTGCAACGACGCATTGGGTCAATTCATTTGCAGCTAAATCGCCCTGTAATTCAGTCTCCTTGGGCTCATTTTGGAACGCACTATGTTCTGAAGTTCCTCTGCAAAGTTGCTCTTCTTCTTCAGCTCCTCTGACAATAATTCCAGTTTGCCCTAAGAAAAAAAGACAACAACAAAAAAAGAAGGAATGAGTTATGAATTGCTTTTTTTTTTTCAATTGCACAATTCACTTTAAAAGAATCGTGCGTCGTGTTACCTGCAGTTCCAGATGCTGGACTTCAGAAGATTCCAAAGCCTTCTTCAAGGAGGCGATCTCGTTCTGCAACTCTTTCTTCAAAACAAAAAACATCCCACAGTCAAACTTTTGGCCCGACGTGTCAGGCAGAAAGCCGTCCGGCCGTCTCTCACCTCGTGCTCCTTCCTGAACTCCTCCTCCAGGGACTTGAACTCGTCCGTCTCCTTGTTCTCCTTTATCTCCAAGGCCAGGGTGGCGTTCTCCTTCTCCAGACTGCCGATCTGCTCCAGGAACATCCCCAGCTCCTGCTTCAGGTAGTCCCGCTCGCAGGCCAGCGAGTCCTGCCAACAACACAGCGACAGCTTTGGCAATCGGACGCAGCAGCGAGCGCCATCAGACTCATCCTCTCCACCAGCAGCAGCAGACACTACACGTTGCCCCAAAGATAACATGCAGCCAAGGAGTAGCAGGATGGTCAGCTGCCGGGCTTTACCTTCTCTGAGGCCAGAGCCTCACACAGCTGGATGGTCTCTTCAAACTGCTTCATCTGCAGAAGGATCCGCAAAAAAATAACAGTCACGACAGAAACGGAGGCTTTATTTTGGCTCCAAAACGACAGTTTTTGGGGTTTGGAGTAAGGGTGTAAAAACAAAGTTCACCTGTTCGCTGCTCTCCGTCCGGCTGTGGTTCTGATCCTCCAGCTGTTTCTCCAGGTCGGCCACCCGGATCTCCAGCATCTTCACCTTTTCGCTGTCCAGGTGGGCCTCCGTCGTCTCGGTTTCCACCGAGGCCTCGTGCTTCTTCTCAGCCTCGGCCTGCAGCTCCTGCTCCATCTCCAGCTGCTGCTCCAGCTGTTGCTGCTGCTGCTCCAGCTCGGCCACTCTGCCGCACAGCATCTCGGCCTTGGCCACGGCTTCCTCCTTCTGCTGAGTCTCCATCTCCAGCCGCATCTCCAGGTTGGACAAGGTTCCCAGGAGCTCGTGCAGCCGCTCTGGATACGGATGGTCTTTCGGGCTGGAGGGGAGAACACCAGGGTGATCAACCTGCAACGACTCTTTGAGCCACAGCGGGGTCGATGCAGCGCCGCCCACCTGTCGTCGAAGCTGTGGCCAGCGCCGGAACTGGCCTCGCTGTCGTCCAGCGGCTCTTCAGGAATCACCCAGGTGGAGTCAAAGTCCTCGTTATCTGCTCGAATGCAAGCGCACGTCAGTCGGTCTTTGCTTTTTCAAAATTGTTTGCAACACTGTGTTCTTTCCCCACCTTCGCACAGCGTCATCAGACAGGAGCGGTCTGCTTTCCTCTTGCGGGTGAACGGCTCGGCGAAGCTCTGGTTGGAGGGATGCTCTCCTCCTCCGCCGGTGGACTGCCGTGCCAGCCGCAGCATCTTTCCACCCCACGTCATCCTGCGCTTCGGTATCTGACGGCCGGAAAAAACAAGCAAACAAACTCTTCTGCGTCAAGGGCGACTGTTTGAGGACGACCTTTAACCCCGCCGCCCCCCTCCTGCGGGGTGTGTCAAAGTTACCTTGACGACAGGAACCTGGTTGGAGCTGGTGACGAGCAGCTTTGTCAGGTTCTTGATTCTGTCCTCCTGCTCCCTCTGGAGCTGATCCTTCTCCTGCAGCAGCTGGGAGAGGACCTCCTTCTCCGTCGCTGTGGTCTGCGTGACTGAAGACACCTGCGAGAGGATCACGCACCCACACACATCAGCGCTGCTGGAACCAGCAGTGATCTGCCTGGTACGAGGCGTTCGGGGGGGGGGGGGCACTTGCCTCATGCAGTCGTCTCTTCAGGTCCACAATCTCATTGCGGTAGCGTTTGAGCAGAGCGCCGTCATCGGACACCTCGGTCACGTGGGGGTCGTTCTTCATCTTCTTCGCGGTGCTGGCAAACTGACATGTTGCAGACATGTTGTTTAGCTTCCGCTGCATCTTTAACAACGTTGTATCTCTAAGTCCCTGCGTTAAAACACACACTATCGCGCGACAAGAGTCACGTGGCGGCCTGAACATTTCGCCAACCTGCAGAGTGCTGAGGGTCTCGTCCACTGTGACTGGGGTGATGGTGCAGATGATGACAGTTTTAGCGTTGCCCCCCAATGAGTTCTGCAGGATGCGAGTGAGCTTGCTGTCTCTGTAGTTGGTAAAACCCCTGGAAAGTGGAGCGGGGGCAATTGAAAGGTCACCAGAACAAAACAAAAAGCTTCCAGACGTTCACCATCGTGGACATTTACACGGTAATAAGTTGAGAATCAGTTGCTGCGCCATCAAAAAGAAGCTGCCACACAGATCGGACGTTTGTTCCACTCACTTCTGCCCTTCGTCCGTCAGTTTCTTGATCACCTGGCCGAGTACAAACAGGCTGCGGTTGATGTTGCAGCCTTCTTTGAATCGAGCACCTAGGAGGTGAAACGTGGCGGTGAAATGAAGCACAGTATAGGAGCGCGAGACTCTACAGTGCACAGTGCAACATATCCTCAGTCTTTAACCGAACCTCGTCTCACCTTCAGCTCCCGTTTGACTCGCCCGCTCAGACCCGGCCAGATCAACGAGGTTCTGGAGGGGGATGAAGCCGCAGTTATTAGAGCACTCGGAACAGAGCACAGCTACAGGGTGAAATGTCAGCGGTGAAGGATGAGCGTCTGTCTCTCTCTCTCTCTCACCAGGTGGGACACGATGATGGCTCCGTCAGCGCTCTCCCCCGTCACTGGGTCACTCCTCTCTCTGCTTTCAAGGATCTAAAAGAGAGCCAGGTGATTGGGAAACTGTTTGCGTACTGAATAATTCCTGCAGCTTTCAGTCTTTCTTACCATGCGGAAAATGGTGTGCGATCGGCTGCTGCGCTGGTTCATTTTTGTCTTTCCGTAGTGACGATTCTCTGCAGGACGTGCAGGGAACAGATTAGTTGTTAGTTGTGTTTGTTACTCATTGTGTCAGATTAAAAAAAAAAAAAAAAAACAACCCTGAGATCTCACTTTCTCCTTTACGAATCCAGGCAAGAGCTTGTGAAGGAGACGTGACCAGTTCTTCAGTCAGGTCGGCAACATAGACATTTTTCTGCAGAAAATTTTTTTTCATTTCCATTTATTTTGCAAATGAAATAACAGTCAGGAAAATCTACAATCCATTTTATTCTAGGCCTTCAAGAAACGCTTATTCATTTTTCAAAAGTGTTTTTTTCTTCTTTTTTTTTTGGATAAGAAATGAATTGAAGCCCAAACCTACATTCATTGTCTCTCGAACCTCGAGGGGTTTTCTCTTCCAGCTGTCCACGAGCAAATCAGTCACAGTCTCATTGTAAATTTCCATGTAAGAGACCCTGAGAAGGAACTCTTTCTTTGGACACTGAAGGAACAGAGAAGTGGCTCTTTAGAACGAACAGAACTGCACAGAAGACGCCGTTGTTTGCAAACACGATGCGCCTTTTTACATTCTTGATGGTCTGGAAGACGTCCTCCACTGCCATGGGAATGACTCCGGGGAGGTGGTTGCTCCCCATCATGGTGAAGGTCTTTCCAGAGGACGTCTGCCCATACGCAAATATCGTTCCTGAGGTTCACACACACATAGACACACCACAGTCAGACCACATTTACAATCCCAGGTGGGTCCAACTGAGTTGACTTAACAAACCATTGTATCCTTCAACAGTGGAGACCACCAGAGGCTTGGCGATGTCCTGGTACAGATCGACGGTTGTTTCTTCAGCCGTGACCACCCTGTCTGTAAACAGGCAGTGGAGTTTTATGACCGGGTGCTTGGGGGGGGCTAACAAGGAGTCACAGCAGCATTGACAAGTCTGTTTTTCTACGCCGTCGAGACGTACCGAAACTAAAGTTCTTGGTGGCATTCCCCTCATCAATCAGGTGAATGGATTTCTGATCAGCTTTCCAGAAAAGCTGGACAGGCTCTAGACTCTCCAAGGCAGCATTCTCCTCCCTGGCAAGATGACACAAAAAATTCAAATACTAAAGATGCACCTTGTTCTTGGTGAGGCAGGTTTAGGGTGGTGGTTCGGTTTAGCGTCAGCGACGTGTCTCTACATGCGTTGATCGATGAACAAAACCACCAAGAGATGACACGGCAGGGAAATAGTCTGTTTGTTTTTTCACATTTTATGTTCATACAACAAGGACATGGACCATAATAGTGCGAGGCAAAACAAAGTAAAAACAAAAACAGCATCACAATGCACCATACATGAGATAATGCAAAAAGAATTCTGTATTCTTCAAGGGCATTCGACAGTGCTCTACCATGTGCTCTATCTGACGGGAGGGGACAACCTGACCTGTCAACCAGAGTGTTCCTAACCATACTGAAATCTCCTCCTATCAGTAGGGGATAGTCTGCCACTTTTGCCAACATTAAATTCCATTTTGATTATAAGGTACTTTTGTCCAGTATTAGGAGCAGAAACATTAAGTAAAGTAAACCTTATATTTTGTAGAAAACCTGCTGGACTTATAGATCTCCCCTCTTTATCAATTATTTGCTTTGAAAGTCTAAATGACATGGTTTTCGGAATCAAAATACTGACTCAAAAGGCTCCACTGCCTGGTGCTGAGAAGACCTGACCCACCCATCTGTGTTTCAATTTAGCTGATTCTATTTCATTTAAGTGAGTCTCCTGGAGCTTTGCCAAAAATCACAAGAAAGGGATTTCAAATGTGTAATAACAATTTTATATATTTTTGTTCTATTTGACATCCCTTTTACATTCCAACTTATCCAAGTAGCATTGGTTGGACCCATGTTGTTTACAGACCGTTGCAGATTATTCTTTGTAAATGTGTAGAAACTTAAATGGAGGAACAAAAAAAACAGAAAGCTTTACATATAATATCAAAAATGCGATGAGGGGAAGAAAAAAAAAAAACTTAACAAAACGGTGACAGACTTAAGAGTCCCTCCATCCCCTTTTCTGCGATCAAAACAGTCAGGACATTGCTGATCTTAACACATTTAACCCTCGTTCTTATCAACTAATAAATGAGACTTAAGTTTGACATTCCGCTCACGCACTATTATTTCCCCAGTTTTAATATAATGGGCAAAGTAATTAGACGCAGCTTCTATAAAGGCACATACGCAGTTAGTGCTTCTGTACTGGGCATTTCGGCTAGCCGTTAACCAGTAGCCACCGGCAGAACAAGTAAAACACCAGTAAATCATGGGCGAAAAGCCGAGAACTTACCGCTCGATCGGCGGACGAACTCGAACGCAAACTTTTACTGCGGACTCTTCTGTCATTTTTTTTTTTTCAATTGGAAAGGCTAAAAGCTATGACGAAAATCGAGCGCACTCGAAGTCGCCGCCGCTCATATTTTATTTTAAAAATTCGTACACTTTGTGCTGATTGGTGCAACGTCACCAGTGGACTATTCCATAGTGGCCAATAGGGGAGGGGTTTGCGTTTAATATTATTTGATTGCTGTGTCATTTAAAACATAGAACCATCCGCATTTTTTTTTAATTAATTCATTTACTTTAATTTAATCAATCTTGAAGCCAATGTCCTTATAATCGGTGAACAATCACGCTTGATGTGGCCGCACCAGACTAGACTACTGCAAAAGCAAAAGCGGAGTCTCGCTTAGATGACGTCATCAACGCTGCGACCGGTGTGGAAAACACATGAGAAAGTTCATGGGACCACGGTGGTTTTGCAGGGTTTAAGCTTTGCTTTAATCGTCAGAAACGATTGGCACTTTTCGCCCTGGTCGTTTCAGTCAAAACCGTCTCAGGGAATGTAAAAAATATATATATATTTATATATATACACAAAAATGTCACTCTTTCTCGTCAACAGGTTGGGATTTTTCTATATTCTCTAATAGCGTGGGCCAATACTGATGTTTGTCTTTAAATATCCTAATCCTCTGGCCCTGTCCTTTATGCTGCTTTAAACCTATTTTGTTCACAGTTAGACATTACCGGTTAACTTGTTGATGTTGCTTGTGTTTTTCACAGATATCTTGGGGAAGAGGAGGATGAAGGCAGCTCGCAAAAGTCTCGTTCGCAAGCCTTGCTGGAGAAACTGCAGCAGAAGGCGAGGGAGAAGCAGAATCAAAGTTCCACAGTGAAGAGACAAATCCCAACTGAAGAGCTGACAAAGCAGAAAAACGCTCAGAAGAAACGGAAACCTGAGAAGAGCAGCAGCCAAGGGCCCGCACTCGTCAAAAAGAGCAAATTGGAAGAAGTTCCATGTCCTGTGTTGGACTCTGATAACAATGAGGATCGTATTAAGGAAGAAAAGACAAAAAAGAAAAAGAAGAAAAAGTCTCTGTCAGGTCTGAAAGAATGAAAAGTGCCACATCAGAGATAAAAAAACAAACAAAAAACAACAACATTAATTCTGATACTTGTCATTGTAATGTATCTGCTGCTGTAATGTTCATCATATTAGTGTCACGCGATCCTGTTAATTTATTTGTGTCTTATGGGCTGTTCAGTTGCCAGTCCTGCAGATGTTGACGTGAGCACAACAGAAGGACCCGAGGACACAGGACAAAAGGCAGCAGAGGCTGGAGGAGATGCAGCAAACGGAGGCATTGGAGAGACGTCGGCTCCAACGGGATTCAAAGTTCTGGGAGGATTTGAGAACAAGCCAGTACAGAAGGTACTTTATTATTTTTTATACATTTATTGTTGATTGACAGCAAGACTACAGCAATCTTCACAGGCTGTAACAGTCTTCTGTTTGTGTGTTGACAGGTTCACAGAGTTCTGCCCCAGTGGCTCGCTCAGCCTGACATGATTCACAGAGACATTAAAAGCAACCTGGTTCCTCTCGCTGATGTTTCAGAGATTTCGGCTAAACTCGTTAAAAAGCTTCACAATAACGGAATTCAGCACCTTTTTCCTGGTAACGTTCGTTTTCGCATCATTGTTGATATTTTAAAGCTTTGGCAAGAATAGATAAATATACTCTCCTTGTTCAAAACTGCTTTGTCCTTTCAACAGTACAAAAGGAGGTGATCCCTGCCATCTTGGAAAGTGCACAACAGGGCCTGTTGATTGGACGAGGTGGCTACAAGCCCCGAGATATCTGTGTGTCTGCGCCAACAGGCAGTGGCAAGACACTGGCATTTGTCATACCTGTTGTACAGGTGAGCAGCTGACATTCTATTTAGATTGAGAGATGCATTAAAAAGAATTTGGACTCTGTGGTGGAATATGTGCGAAGGAGAGACCTGTCAATTTGAGACACAGGTTTGTTTTTTTGTTGTTTTTTTTGCTTTCAGGTGCTGAGCGAGCGGGTGGTGTGTGAAGTCAGAGCCCTGGTTGTGTTGCCCACGAAAGAGCTGTGTCAGCAGGTGAGTCTGGAACCCATAACCCTCCACTTCAGAAGAGAGTTGTTTTTCCTGAGCTGCTCTTTCCCCCCCCTGCAGGTTTTCAAGGTGTTCACCACATATGCTGAGGGAACCGCGCTCAAAGTGGTGATGGTGGCGGGTCAGAAGTCGTTTGCTGCAGAACAAGCCTCGCTCTCAGAACTCAGGTCAGTTCAGTTTGCTTAAAATAATGAACTCAGTAAAAAAAAACATCAGGGTCCCTGAACACAGCTTGAGTCTATGACCACACAATACTTTCCTTGATGATATTTTTGTCTAATTTTATTCAGTTGTTTTGAAGACTATTGACCAACAAGTGATGTCACTTAATCATTGTCTGCATAGAATGTTGTTGTAAGTATTTACAGTGTGGGTCTTCCAGAATATGGGAACTTAAATAACATCAAGAAAATCATAAAAGCAGTTTATGTAGTTGGTCAAAAAATAAAAAAGATTGATAGTTTTCATGTTTTCATAACACTTTGAAATGTTTTATTTTAATGCTGTGTTTCATTTTAATGTTTTACTCTCAGAGGGGGTGTGAGACGCAGTTTGGCCGACATCGTTGTGGCAACACCGGGTCGTCTCGTCGACCACATCAACAAGAATCCCGGCTTCTGTCTGGAGCATCTCCGGTTTCTTGTGAGTTGGGTTAAAGTCGTTGCACCATAAGTGAGAGAAAAGGAAACCCTACATTTACTTGTCTTCTTAAATGAAAAATAAATGTGACGCTTTTCCATCCAGATTATTGATGAGGCGGACCGGATGATTGACAGCATGCACCAGCTGTGGCTCAGTCAGGTGGTGAAAGCCGTGTTCAAGTCAGGAAGCGAACCTGATGCCAGACGGACGTCCATTTTCAGGCGCTCTGAGCCCACACACGTCACGGCAGCCAGGTACAGCAGAGCCCTGCAACTTTAAAGAATACTGCCACACCGCCAGTGTACTGTCGTGACGACTGTGGCTTTTGGCTCAGCCCAGCATTACTGTTGCAAGCGGACGGAAACGGCTAAACAGGCCACAACTCTCGTGTTTGTATGCAGTCTGTCTCCATCGCAGATGCCGCTGCAGAAGCTGCTGTTTTCGGCCACGCTGACACAGAACCCGGAGAAGCTGCAGCAGCTGGGCCTCCACCAGCCCAGGCTCTTTAGCTCCGTCAGCGGCAGCGGAGCAGCGGCTCCCGCCCTCAGTCAGGATCGCTTTGATTTCCCTGAGGGTCTGACAGTAAGAGCGGATCAACAAGCGTCAGGGAGCGAAACTGGATTTGTAGAAGTGAGGAGATCTGGTCAGCCCTGTGGTTTTATTTTTGTTTTCAGGAGTATTACGTACCCTGCACGCTGAGCAAAAAGCCGCTGCTCATCCTCCACTTCATCCTTCACATGAAACTCAGCCCCATCCTCTGTTTCACCAACTCCAGGGAGACGGCGCACAGGTTGGAGAACACGACACCAGTGGAAACTTTTCTTCAGTTGCACCAAACAAACAAACTGATCTTTTTTTCCCCATCTCTCGTTCAGACTTTTGCTCCTGGTGCAGCTCTTTGGAGGAGTTCAGGCCGCCGAGTTCTCCTCCAGACTCTCCCCTGGTGAGCGGAAAAGGACGCTGAAAGAGTTTGAACAAGGCAAAATTCAACTGTGAGTAGAAAAGAAAAAGATCCTGCTCCTGAAAGTGACGCCTTGAAACATCTAAAAAAAAAACAAAAAAACAGTCCACTATTAAGTGAAATGAAATGACCGGTACTTTATCTTAATCTTATTTTGCTTTGATTTCTTATGAACTGTGCTTCATGAGCCATAGTGAGCAAAGAATTGGACTGACTTTTTGCCCTAAAGGTTGATCTGCACCGATGCAGCAGCCAGGGGCATCGACGTTGTTGGGGTGAAGAGCGTGGTGAACTATGATGCACCACAGTACATCAGGACGTACATCCACAGGTAGGGGAAAGCCTCTTTACTGCCAAGTAGGGCTGTGCGATTAATCAATTTTAAATTGAAATTGGATTTATTAGTCAAGATGATGTTAAAGAAAGGAAAATCTTAAAATTGATTTTCCTCTTGCATGCTTCCGGGCTGTGCACCTCTGCAAAATGTTAGAAACGTTTTGCACTTTATTCATTCATCATTGTTGATGATGATAGAAAAACCTTTTATTTTTTAAAAGTGCTGTTTGTTAAAAGACGGTTAAGGTTGTCACTTTATCCACAGATGGATTCATTTGTGCTTGGTTCTTAATTTTTTCACTTTATTCCTAAACAAGGGAACTTCATCTTTGTTTATGAAGAACCTGTTCATTTTCAAGTCAAGTTTGGTGAAAGTGAGATTCTCACTTCATGAATCCCAAGGGATTCATCTTAGTTTGGTCAAGAAGACTGTAAATGTTGTTGTAAATGATTTACAGTATCTTTCAGTTACACTTCGTTCCCAATAGGGAAATGTGTTTGCTATTTTTCTTTAAAGATAAATAATTTATTCCATTGTTTTTTGTATTTTTACAAAATAAAATATCAAAATTGAGTTTTCAGAGAAAATGATTTTATTTTTGTCCAAAATGGCCCAACCCACCTGCCAAGTGTCACGACCTACCTACTGTCAATATGAAGCTTTATTGTAAAATTTAACATGTCTGTGTTCAGGATTGGACGGACAGCGAGGGCAGGAAAAGCCGGCCTGGCTTTCACTTTCCTGCTGGGGGTGCAGGTGAGACACTGCTGCACCCACACTGTTTATTGGGATAAACTGTATGAACAGAGATGTTTAAACTGTGTTTTTGTTTTCTATTTTATTTCACCCTCAGGAGAAGAGGTTCGTCCAGATGGTGAAGGATGCAGGGAGCCCAGGGATCGAGAAGCAGATCATCGGCCAGAAGAACCTGAAGAGTTTAGAGGCCCGATATGAGCAAACACTGCAGCGGCTAGCTGACGTCATAAAGGTAACAGCGCAAAAACACTGGCTGCACTCAAACCTTGTCTACATGTACTTGGATTTTTTAGGAGATGTAGCTTCTTATGCAGTGTGGCCTTAAGTTGAAAGACAGACAGGTGTTTTGTGTTAATGAAAACAGTTGGCTGAGAGTTCAACATTCAAAGTATCTGAAACACAACAGATTCAAACATTGCTCTCTTCACAGGACGAGAAAGCCAAGTGATGGAGAAACACTGGCCATGGTGGTGTGGGTATCATCATGCCTTCTGTGTTTCGGCTGGCTAGTTTGTATCTCCGCAGTACCACTTCCCATGTGACGAAACAACACAGCCTAAGAGAAGGCTGAGCGGTCTGTGATCTGAGGCGCTAAGGAGTGTATATAGAGACTTTTATTTACATACATTTGATAAATAATGCACCCAATGCTCCATATATAGGCGTTTTTTGCTGCTGTTAATAAACTTGTACAGAAAAAGAAGATTTTTTTGTCATTTCATTTCATTTTTTTTATGGGAACTTACTTTAAAGTCAATTAATTGTCAAAATATGTCAAACATAAATGATTGGTGACATATTTAAAATTTATCAACCTCAAACAACGAAAGCTCAACAAAAATGAAAATGTGACAAAATACAAATATACAGCATTTGCATGGTATTTGCAGACGGCGGTGGGACAGAAAATAAACATTATTAACTCGTATTCCAGAAGATGTTCAGTTGGAAGCATTTGGGGAAAGAATGTCCAATGATCCAAACAGCCAGTCAGTCCCATTTGGAAGTCTTCCTCCTCATGTATCTCTCCCCCTCACTGTCAATGGCCTCATACAGCTGCTGGTCATTCTCCTTCATGGCGTGCATGTAGCCCAGGTAGCCTACACACAGCGTGATGGTGACCAGTCCAAAAGCCATCATTGGTTTGTTCTGCATTTGTAAAAAGCAAACATCAAACATTTGTTTATTAGCAGTATGCTTTCTTACCCCTAGATACTACTACCAATTGTTATACCCTATGTTTTTAAACAGAAGATGTTAAAATAATTCATTTCAATTGGATCAAACAGATTACGACAGGTTTAAACGTGTGCCCTTCTAGCATTTGCCAGACTTGAGATGTTCAAACTAAAAATCAAGCAATGAAATATGAAGAAAATTGTTAATATTTGATAAACATACGGCGATTCAATATGCGACAGAAAGGCTTAAAAAACAATAACTGGGAAACCAACCAAAGCTTGAGTGCAAATTAAAGTCAATCAATCATCAATTTATTTGTACAGCGCTAAGTCGCATCCAAAAATGTCTCAAAGCGCTTTGTACATAGCAGAGATCCAACTGGGCCCCCAGAGCAAGCGAAGTGCGACAGTGGCCAGGAAAAACTCCCCTGTGGGAAGAAACCCAGAGCAGATCCAGACTCCCGTCCTCTGCCTATGATATTATTTTACTGTGAAATAATAATTGCAAAGGGGCGTCACTGTGTTTACACTCAGATAGTTCTACTGAAGACACGCCGTTGACAAAGATCTTACAGGTTTGATGAAGAGTTCGGGGTTGACAGCCCGGAACAACGTGGTGGTCTGGGCGCCCCTCAGTCCCGGCGTCCTGTAACCTTTCTCCCCGGAACTCTCCTGCACTTTGCCGGCCTCCTTCTCTGACATGTCTTGGTGAAAAGTCGTTCTGACGACCAGCGGAATAAATCTACACGAAACCCAGCAGAAGGACAGCTATTATGCTAGCTCTCCGAGGGCAGCCATGGGTGACCTGTCAACAAGGGTGCGAGTAGTTTCAAGAGGGGAGGACACGGAAACTACAGCGCCCCTTGTGGGCATCAGTGGTAAACTGCATGGTTGATAGTTGTAGTGTTGAACCTGCCTGTGACCAGGTGGCACAATCAGCCATGTGATTATACAAATTAATACATTAGCGTCTTGTTTCTTCGCAAATCAAATGTAAAATAACAGTGATAAAATGTACCACATTGCCGAGTTTCTTTTAGTATAAAGTAAAGCAGCAACTGACGCTTGCTGACAGACGTTTGTTGAAAATGTATTTGAAATTGTTTAGTTTTAGTTAAGTATTTAGTGTATTTATCAGTCGTGCATAAAATAAAAATAAAAAAACCCTACACACAACCTTGGAGATCTGCTCCAAGTCAAACTGATAACTATTTATAATATCCAATTCATCATGATGCTTAACATGTTCTGTTGTGGTCCCATTAAAATGTTCTATTTATCACAGTCATTTTAATGTTTATGATACAACACGGGGTCGTGACGAGGCATTTTCACCTGAAGACAGGTAAGTCTGTCGCCAAGTCGCTAAAATCCAACATTATCGCTCAGAAGGGCAACGATAAAATTGTTAAAATCTTTCCAACCCTGAATTCAATTTCTGTCTTAAATAGTGACTATTAATAAATCAACCTGGGAAGTTGTGGGGAATAAAAATGCATTTTCTTTGGCTCTGTTCCCTGGGATTCAAGCACCCCAGCTGTGGTGTGTTTAAGGCCCGCCTCAATAGTAGTGATTGGTGTTTATAGCATGTGGACGCCTTAGCCCTCTCCCCGTTGACCAATCGGCTGAAAGCCCTTTCTGTACCCTCTCTATACTGTACTCAGCACCGTGCCTTTGTGCACCATTATGACAGGACCCCGATGGCCTTTCGGTGCCAGTAGGATTTAGCGCTCGCAACTGGAACAGGGCTATCCCTGTTCACAACCCTCGACTCGTCACAAAATGCTTCCTGGACTGGCTCGCTCGGCGTCGGAGATGCTGAGCGGTGTCACCGGCGCGTCCAGGCCGAGGCTCGGCTGCCTCTTGCTGGCCCCCGTCGCCAAGACGGTCCCGGCGATATCGAGCACGGGCAGCCGCCGGTTTCGGTCGACCTCGTCCGTGCAAGGCTACTCGGAGCTGGCGAGAGAGCGGTCCAAGACAGTCACGTCGTTTTACAACCAGTCCGCCATTGACACTTCCGCAGAAAAGGTAAGGACTCGGCGGCGCTGCGGGAGCAGGTAGCAGCGCTTCTTTGAACGGTCAAAGAAGCGCTGCTACCTGCTCGAGCGTTGAAGCTAGCGAGTGGCTGGCTAGCAGAGCGCTCGCTAGCGGCTAGAGTTTGAAGGGGCTGGCTAGCGGGTTATTTGTGCTGAGTTCACTGACATTTTTTTTTTTTTTTTTTTTAAAGCAGTGAATTTAAAATGTCCACGTGTGAACGGTGAAACTAGTTGAGACTACTCGGTGGGGAAGCCTGTTGTTGAAAAAGGACCGGTGTTCAAGTACATCACGAGTTACGAAATCAAAGTTGTACATCGTGTCAGGCCAAAGTCAGGCTGTCACTGGAACGCGAACCGCTATTTAACCTACTTTCTCCCTGCGGCTTGTGAAGGCAGTGCCAGTGTTTTCCGCGATTTTTTTCGCTGCTAGACGTTTGTTTAGCTGGGGAAAAAAAAGTGACACTTAGGAATACGTTGTTTTTTTTCTCTGTGTCTCTCCTGGGCAAATATAAAACGCCACCAGGATTTTTTCCAATTTGAGATTATGAAGGAATTTGAAAGACTTAGAATAAAAGACAGAATAAAAGTAAGATCTCACAGAGGAAGAGAAAATGTGTGATTTGGTCATTCTTAATGAAATTAATTGAATAGAAAGTAAGAAAAGTGCTAACGTTTTTTAAATTTACCATAACTTACTCTGCGTATCCAAAGTGGCATCCAAAACTGCCACATTGATTTACAGACGTGGATATATTAATATACAAACGCATATGCAGGAACGTAGGGATGTATAGGAATCCAGAGGCCTGTTCTGAGGCCACAGTCGGGGCCAGTTTTCCACAATTCTCCCTCCCCACCCTGTGTATTTTGTGTTTGACCCAGATACGCAGACCTGTGCTTAGTTTGGCTTGTTTAAAACAATGCATTTAGGCAGAACTGTGTGTTACACCCACATGTCATATTTACATGGAAACCACAATCGGACAAATTTTTGGCTGAAGTGTGAACTTTTTTTCAGTGGTGTACTCATTTGTTGCACAACTCCAAGCAGTAGTTTTGTATCCTAAATGCATTTCTCCTTCACGATGAATTCAAATTTTAAAGTTGGGGGTAAAAATGATTCAGAGAATTTCAGATTGTGACACAGTCGACAGAAGTGAACTTCAAAATGAAATGAATGCAGGTTAGTGAAATGATGTGGGCTCAAGCTTGATTTATTATGCAGTTTGACAACCACAACTTTTCATTTCTCAGGTCAAAGGCAAGTCGAACAGCATTTAAAGGTGATCATTTGGGTCACAGACAAAGGTTTTTGAACGTGTGTGTGTGTGTGTGTGTGTGTGTGTGTGTGTGTGTGTGTGTGTGTGTGTGTGTCCTCAGGCCTCAGTGCGACTGACCTTAGCCACCCTGTTGTATTCTGGGAAATCTCCTGACGGACACCACATCTTGGTAACTCTTGCAGCCACACTGAGAGAAACAAGAGGTTTATAACCACAGCTCTTTGACACATTTCGCTGTTGTGTGTGTGTGTGATCCCAGAGCAGTGCCAAGTACCTACAGAAGGAGTTGCCTGTACGAATCGCCCATCGCATCAAGGGCTTCCGTAGTTTGCCCTTCATCATTGGTTGCAACCCCACCATTCTGCAAGTGGTAAGAACACACACGCGCACGCACGCTGTCTGCAGCTACGTACATCATGAGGGGCCTTTGCACTTGGTTCTAAATTAAGAAGCTTACTACTGGGCAGCTGCGCGGGGGGAATGTGGCCAGACTTTGAAACAAAAAGGAGGGAAACGCTCTTGTACGCTGTGCTCAGGCTTGCAAGTGATGACATTCCAGGTCTCCCAGTGTTGAAACCATTGACAGCACTGGGAACCAGCGCCCTCCACCTCGTGCACACACTGGCTTTTCTCAATCGCCACAGAGAGACATGTAGGGGGAAAAGCCGCTGGTCTTCTGGTGGTCGATCAAAGTCATTGTAAGATAGTTTGTCAAGTTTAATGCAGGTATGTATATCACCATATATCCATGGAATAATTCTGTTTGACAGTTTTGTTCAACAGTAGCTGTGTTTCCATTACCCCTAGAATTGTGCAAAACCTAATTTTGCAATAAAGAAAAAAACTGGTAATGGAAACAACTAAATTTCGAAAAAGCTCTCAACTGTGGCTAAAAGGCTTTGACGCTCTCATGAGGTGATTTTTCAGACGTATCGATATAGAGATGTATCGCAAAAGTGTCATGGAAACACTTTTTTCGCTTTTACATGTCAGCGGATGTGACGTGCCAGGTCACATGACCACTTTCACAAAGTGCAAATGGACGTTATGTTTGGACGGAGGAGGAGACGGAATATTTTTTTACGAGTGTTCAAAGAGAAAAATATAACAACCATTCTTGACTGCAAACAATCGCAAACAAACAAAAGCAAATGCAGTCATCGTAAATCTCGCGGGATGAGATTTACGAGAATTGCAATTTATAAGCTCCGCGCCGTTCAATGGAAACGCCTGCAAATCGCAATTGTACTTTGTCAGGATTTTGGAAATATCAGTTTCATTTTGAGAAAAACTGTAATGGAAACGCAGCTACTGTGTGACTGACTTGAATGGACCTGATTTCTCCTGTAACAAAAAGTTACAGGAACAGACGTTTGTCAACAGTTCAAGTCTAGCACACAGAATGATTGGCGAGTAGAAAATGCACAAGTGCGCAAGCTATTTCACATAAACACACACAAAAAAAAATTAATTTGTACATAATACACAGTTAAGTAAACATTTGAAAATAAGTTGGGCTTTTGGCAACATGAGAATCCGGCCTGACGCCAGTGAATCATCTCACTGCTTTTTCTCCTCTGCGCTCTATTCCTATTTTTTTGTTCAAACTTGTTTGCTGCGGGCTGTAAGCCTGCGGCCCTCCTCCGGCTCACCGTGCTACGTGACCAGGAGCACGGGGCGCTTCCTGGACTCGCATGCTGGCTGCAGGAATTCCTCTTGGAATAACAGGCCAAACCCGACCCACCTCTTGGAAGATTCCCTTCTCTGAGCGACTCATTCACACCTTCCGCACACAGTCCTGGATGCGGACACGGTCGGACCAGGGGACAGTAAATGCACCGTGGCTTCTTGAATGACTGTGTGGCTCCAGGGATCTGGCGCTGGAGAACACGTCTCTCTCACCCTCTTTTTCTGTCTGGCCTCCGCGCGCTCGCTGCATGTGAACTTTCACCCACATTCCTTCCTTTTTTGTCGCTCGGCTCGGTTGTACGTGTAACAAAAAGAGCGGCGCCTTTTGTACAAATGTAGGTCAGCGAGGTTCTTCTTTCCCCACGCTGCAGAAACATCAAAAAAAGAAAAAGAAAGAAAAAAAGTTGTGTTTCTTATCGAAGCAGCTCTGAACAAACCAGGCCAGGCAGCAGCCAGCCTGGCCAACACTCTGCTGTGTGATGAAGAGCTGTTGACGTTAAACGTGAACCGCATGTGTCACCATGAGGAGCTGTCAGGGTCCCAGTCAGGGTCCCAGTCAGGGTCCCAGTCAGGGTCCCAGTCAGGGTCCGGGGCCTGCTGGAGGGACAGTGACAGAAAACCAGTCTAACGTCCACCCCCCCTCTGTCTCCTCCCCGTCTTGCAGCATGAACTGTACATCAGAGCCTACCACATGCTCAGCGACTTCCCTGCGGTGAGTGACACACATGCACACACGCATGCACACAGAAGACGCACCGGTTCAAGTTCAGGTTGAGCCTCCGGAGGTTAGAAAACAGGAAGTGCTGCTCGCTGCTCTGTTTTGCTGAGAGCAGGTCGCAGTGGGCGTGTGAATAAAGAAGAAGGAGAAGAAGGAGAAGGAGAACTTTATTGATCCCACAGTGGGGAAATTTGCATAATTACTGCAGCAAAACTGTATAGTGCAAAAAGATCGAGAATTATATTAATTAAAGAAATAAGGCAATAAAAAAATACAAATAAAATATTTGGACAGTTGAATTTACAGCCATCTACAGACTGACAATAAATAAGACTTTATTGCGCCTTTGAGAAAAAATGTAAAGCTGTTCAGAGGATGCATTTTATTGAGTGCAGTTGTACAGCCCGATGGCTGCAGGCAGTAATGACCTGCGGTCGTGTCGACCTTCTTTACTTAAAAAAAAAAAATAAATTGGTTGTTGTTTTCATGCATTCTTTCCTCATTCAGTCGTGTTTTTTTTTTATTGTGCCCACAACTTTTCTACATTTCTTTTTGACGACAAAATCCAGAGCAGCAGCGTCACACGATTGAAATTGCCCAACAATATCCTTGTCATTTATGCTACATCTTGTTGATAATCACACGTCAGGACGAAGGGAGAAGCGTGATCTGAAAGTTGAGTTACCGGAGAGCCAAGTGGTTGTGTCGTTCAGATGGTTGAGAAAAGAGAGAGAGAGGCTCCAGTTGACCTCAATCGTCTCTGTTCTTGGCAGACACAAACAATACCCCCCCCCCACTCCCCCTTTTTTTTATCGTGTTCATGTTGAGACCAGCTCAACGTACTCCCTGCTCTGTCAGTACATTCACGCCTCCACCACCACGTGTGCATGCGTCATCTCTCCAAATGCGTTTTTCCACACTCGACCTTTCTCATTTCACGCAAGTTCGCTGACAGGATGAAGACGCGTTATTTTTGGGAAACACTGGTAAAGTGAGTTCTGCGCAATGTTAACAATGGAAAAACATTTGAAACTGGATTTGCTGGCCTGCAGCTGTGGACTCGGGACACTGACAACAGACTTTATGGCTGGATTATTGCAGCCGTTTCTGATTTTGTAGCATTAACGAATTTCCACACATGTTGCAGATTAAAAGAACTTGTTTCCCTTGTTGTCTGGAATGCTGTCATTGGGGAGAAGCAACTGTGTCAAGGAGTTGGACGCTGGAAATACATTTCAGTTGTATGACGTCAGATTCAGGGCATTGAGTCCTAAAGAAGGAAGTTGGAGGTGCTTTTATTTTGTAATTGTGAAAAATAAAGGTCCGTCTCTTTCTGTAGATCAAGGAGCAGGACGAGGAGGCGCGTTACTGTAAACTGGTGCAGCAGCTGCTGGACGACCACAAAGACGTAGTCACCATGTTGGCTCAGGGCTTCAAGGAGTGTCGCCGACACCTGCAGGTGAGAGGCCGGCATTCACAATGCAACCAGGCAGGAAGTCGCAGGCTTCCTTCCTTGTTAGGAGCTTGCTATTGATCTGATGTGACATGAAATGAGCATTTTTTTTTGTTTGTTTAACGTTATCAAGTTTTGTGTGTATTGTGGAGTTTCGCTCTGACAGTATGCAGAAAGTAACTCCCTGTCTTGCCGTTGCAGGACGAGGCGGTCCTGTGCAGCTTCCTGGACACGACGCTGTGCTCTCGCCTGGGAATCCGAATGTTGGCCACACACCATCTGGCTCTGCACGAAGACAACGTGAGTCTCACACTTTATTTATTTCCATGTATTTTTATTGGGCATTTATTATAAAAACATACAAAAAAGATTTAAAAAAAAAAAAAAATACAAACCTATGAAACATAAACACATAAAGCATTAGCAGAACATGACAGATTGACAAAAATGCCCATGATCCCACCCTGGTGAAGAACCCTGCAGTGTATAGTACCCTCATTATTCAGTTGGATTTGTATTAGCAAGGTACTGTATGAGAGGCTGCCAAGTTGTTTCAAAGTGCTGCAGTCTGTCTTTGAAAACATATCATCTTTCCAGCTGAAGTGGAATAGTTAATTCCTCGAGCCACATCTTAGATGATGGTGCATTTAAACTCGTCCTTAAAGTCAGGATCAGTTTTTCTTTTTGCTATTATGAGACCATATGAAGTAAAACACAGTTGTACTTTGTTTAAATTTTAAAGGATTCAGAAACCCCAGGCATGATGAGTAAGGGCTCTGGCTTTATCATAATTCCTAAGACCTTGGACATCCTATCAATACCACCAGACCAGAAAGATTATATTTCGGGGCACAGTGCATAACTGTGAAGATGGGTTGCAGAGGAAGATTTGCACGCTACGAAATAAGAAATCTCTCTGTCCTGATCCCATCAGTAGTGAACAGCTGGGAGCAGCTCACATGTGTCTCCAGTTAAAGTGTAATGACTCAATTCCAAAAGAGGTTTTATTCAAAAACTGCTCTCTGATCAAAACTAGCTGGCGGTAATCCAAACAAAGCCAGTGGTGCCTTTCTACTAATGTGCTGCAACATGTGCTCGTGTCTGGGGAGTCAGTGACTTTTGCTAGGAAACACGGACTTGAACACAGAGTGCCACGGATCATGTGACCTGCCAACATCTGTTCACTGTGAACTGAGGCCAGTCCTCCCTCACTGTTCTTCCTCCAGCCAGATTTTGTGGGAATCATATGCAGGCGTCTGTCTCCGAAGAAGATCATCGAGAAGTGGGTGGACTTCGCCAGGCAAGTCCTCCGCCACTCGCCGCCGTTTGTCTTTCTGCCGCGACTCACAGGTTTTCGGGTTTTTTTCCGTGTCGCGTGCTCGCTGACAGAGCTCAGAGGTGAGCTGATAAAACTGTCATCGGCACTCGTTCCGCTCCGTGAACGAGATACGGACGCTGACCCCTGGCGACCTCACCCAGTGACCTGGTCGAAGTTCTCCCGGGTCACCGGAGGCTGGATCTTCTCGGTCGGCCACTGCTGAGGACTGCTCGCCATTGAGGATTGGAATTCAAATCAAGCTGAATAAGCTTCAGAGTGTCCTATTTGGCCTAATTTTACTATCAGTATTTCATATTGGTAAAAGCTTAACTTAATGCCCGTAAATACATTAATAAAAGTGTGTACTTGCAATCCAATCAAAGTAATTTGGTTTTCCAACCCTTACAACGATTCTCATATACTGCATCAGAATAGAAATACAGCATGGGTCTTGCTCCTAGTTTGCTGCCGTCTCGCACCAGCATTTTTTAAGGAAGCCTGTCTTGCAGTGTCCTAAATACGAATCATGCTGTCAGGTGGGCTTCCTTTTCAAAAAAACAATGTACACACTGGACCTTTAACATCTCACCTGATTGATGTTTTTCACGTGGGCACGTAAACTGAGAGAACACTCTCTAAAGCATGGGGGTCAAGCTCAACTGTCCTGATTGACCAGCACAGTATTCTGGAATTTGTCGTACTGGTGCTACAAGTGCTGCATAATACCAGCGGTCAAGCAGCTCTAGCAGTGATTTTGTATTGGCCTCCGAGAGCCAAATATAATGACACTGCGGGCCAGAGTTTGACACCTGCGCTCTAAAGCCACGGTCCTGGGCTCCTGGAGCCCATGCATGTTTTTGATCAACTCACGTTTTATTTTAATGGACCCCGTCACAATTACACCATCGGCCACTGGGGGGTACACGGGGGTTTGGAGCCGCTCCACTTTGCTTGTGTCTGCGAACCAAGTGTTCCCCTGTGCCTCAACCTGCCGCGTTTCCTCAGGCGTCTCTGTGAGCACCAGTACGGGAACTCCCCCCGGGTGAGGATCAACGGCCACGTGGCGGCCCGCTTCCCCTTCATCCCGCTGCCCCTGGACTACATCCTGCCCGAGCTGCTCAAGAACGCCATGAGGTAACCGACGGCACCCGTCGCTCACGTTAACTGAAGCTCTCAGCCGCCGGTGGACGGCCCCGCCTGCTCACCGCTGCACTCCTCTGTCCCCCGCAGGGCCACCATGGAGAGCCACCTGAACACTCCGTACAACGTCCCCGACGTGGTCGTCACCATCGCCAACAACGACATTGATTTTGTCATTAGGTGAGCAGCAGTAGCAGTAACAGCAGTAGTAACAGCAGTAGTAGCAGCAGCAGCAGCAGCAGCAGCAGCAGCAGCAGCAGCAGCAGCTGCAGTAGTAGCAGCAGCAGCAGTAGCAGTAGCAGCAGTAGCAGCAGCAGCAGTAGCAGCAGCAGCAGTAGCAGCAGCAGCAGCAGCAGCAGCAGCAGCAGTAGTAGCAGCAGCAGTAGTAGCAGCAGCAGTAGTAGTAGCTGCAGTAGCAGCAGTAGTAGTAGCTGCAGCAGTAGCACCAGTAGTAGTAGTAGTAGCAGCAGCACTAGTAGCAGGTGTTTTGGGGGCTCTTGTTTTGCCAATCTGGCGCGCTAGGGTTTTTTTTTTTTTTTTTTTTAAGCATCTGTCTGGTAAAGGGCCCGCTGACGTCGTTTGCAAAGGGAAGGAAACGCTTGCAGGGCGATTAAGCAAATTCTCTGGTTCAGTCGGGTGAATTGCCCTCATGTTGCACCATGGTTTCCCCAGAGTTCACTCTGAAAATGACTTGGCGGTGACATAAGAAGTGAAACACACTTGTCAGCGGATAAAAGTTCCGCTGTTCAGTTTATATACAACTTATAATACAACTGGCACCGTAGCAACGACCTCCTTCCTTTGTTCTCATTAGGGCTCCACTTAAGGACTATTTGGATTGTCCACTTGTCAAGTCGGATAATGAATTGAATAAATATTTGCTCTACAAACGTTGCAACTAACCCTTTATTTTTAAGGGTGAAATGCTCCCAGACTTTAGAATTTTATTCAGTTGCGATGGTGTCCATCCATCCATCCATCCATCCATCCATCCATCCATCCACCCATCCTGCTCCATCTTCATGACCCGCTTCTTCCTGCACTCAGGGTTGTGGGGGTGTGCTGGAGCCTCTCCCAGCTGTCCTAGGGCGAAGGCAGGGTGACACCCCGGACAAGTCGCCACTTCATCGCAGGGCCACATAGAGTCAAACAAAGACACCATTCGCACTCACACACGCGTGCCGTCAATGTAGAGTTCCCAATTCACCTCACATGCATGCTTCTGGAGTGTGGGAGGAGGCTGTAGTGCCTGGAGAGAACCCACACAGACACAGGGAGAACATGGAAACCTATAGATTATATATATATATATATATATATATGGCTGAAAACTTTTCGTCTGGTGAAAATCTTTAGTCAAGACGGATGAGCGAGACGTCCACGAGTTTCAGGCGAGCGTCTCCGCCTGCTTGGGCCTCACCTCAAGTCTCTTTGCCGCTCCTGCAGGATCTCGGACCGGGGCGGTGGAATCCCCCACCACATCGTGGACAAGGTGATGGACTACCACTACAGCACGGCAGAGGAGAGCGCTCAGGACCCGCGCATGAGCAACCTGTTCAACACCATCACCAACAGCGGCAACCAGTCCAACCCCATGCACGGGTAAGGCTCCTCCCACAGGCTCGCCCGCGTGCAGTACCCACCACTGGCATCCAGTATTGTAAGAACTGCGTACTGGACTGACCCGATGTCCAGTGTGGCCGTTGTTTTTCCCAGCGGCCACTTGAGGCGCTGCAGCCAAAAACCACCTTCTGTTACGTTCAAGTCCCAGTGATTGTCACATCCCGAAGGATGCAAAATGTGTCCTCCACATTTGACCCATCATCCCCTGAGGGAGTCATTGGGTGATCCAACCCCCCCAATTCCAACCCCAAATACTGAGGGCCCGGCAGGCAGGCAGTGGGGACCATTTTTACAGTCTTTGGTTTGACCCGGGCGGGGATCGAACCCACAACCTACCGGTCTCAGGGCGGACACTCTACTGATCGGTTGATGCGTTGTGAGTTACAGATGCATGATAGGAAGTGATACTACTGTGTGTATTATTGGCAATATGGCGGCGCACCGATTTTTTCCCAGTGGCCGCTCGAGGTACTGCAGCAAAAAAAACAAAAACAAAAACAGTGGGCCCAAATAGCATTTTTCCCATAGAGCGCAATACAAAAATAAAGCCCTTTAAAACGGCTGACAGGACGACTGTGACATGAAACAGGGTTCATAGCAAATCTTTCTACTGTACATTTTTCAGTTATGCTCTTTTGGTTGTTAAAAGAAAATGCTAAAAAATCAGCAGAAAAGAGTTTATTCCGAGTGTGACGTCACACCAACGTACGTGTTGCTGTGTCTCAGCTCGTTCTGATTGGCTGCGACCTGAAGTGTCTGTAAGTGACGTTCTCCAGAATCGTCCTGATTGGCCAAATAGATCATGTGAGTTCCAGAGGCAGGCATCGCTCTGTGGAGCCGTTGACGCGGAAGTCAAAAGCGAGTTCAGCGCATGCGCTGCTGGTTGAGCAACTGCATTTGAATGACCGCTCAACTGAAGTGAATGGGCCGCCCCCATTGGACGTCGCGTCACGGCACCGGAGCGGATGTGACCTTTGACCCCCTATGTCCCCTGCAGGTTCGGCTTCGGCCTGCCCACCTCCCGGGCCTACGCCGAGTACCTGGGCGGCTCGCTGTCCCTGCAGTCCATGCAGGGCATCGGCACCGACGTCTACCTGCGGCTGCGCCACATCGCCGGCAAGGGGGAGAGCTTCCGGGTGTAGAGCCGCAGTGGAAGCTGCCCTGCATGCCCTGCACGCAGCAGCAGTCAGGAAGGCCAGTCCGGACCTGAGAGTCCGTCATTGAAAAATCCTTCAAACTCACCAACACCCTCACGTTGTTCTCCCTCCTCCTCTCTCTTTTTGTTTCTTTTTTCTTTTTTTTGCCTTAGACAGTTTATAAGCTATGTTAGCTCTAAGGTTGACTATTTCATTGACAATATGTGTGTTGTTTGTTTTTGTTTTGTTTTTTACCACACCGTGGCATGTTCTCTTTTTTCAAAACAGGGGTTGTAGAAACTCTTTGAATGTTTAGGTCGTCAGGACAAACGGTGCAGCTTCAAGAAAAAAAGCAAAGTTACTGTGGAAGAAGTTACTGGTAGTTGAGAGTAGCAGCCGCCACCCCCCCCCGTCACACACTCCAGCAGCCTGGCGCCGGTGACGGAGGAAGTTACTGGTAGTTGAGAGTAGCAGCCGCCACCCCCCCGTCACACACTCCAGCAGCCCGGCGGAGCCTCACCGTCGCCAGGCAGCGCCACCCAGGGGCGGACCGTGGTCCGTTTCGCTCACTCAGCAAGGCTTTTGATCAGCTGGCAGAAACGGAGGGAGAGTTTTATAACGTGGCCCTCCTCCTCAGCCTCACCCTGCACCCCCCCCCCTTTTTATGACTCATTACCGCCCTCTGGCCCGATTCCGCAAAACGAAAAACTGCCAAAATACCCTGGAAGCTCGTTAACAGATTTATGCGATGCAGCGTCTCAGTCCGACTGTTGTTTTATTACATTTTAGTTCTTTTGTAGCTTTGGTCGGTCGGAGCCGACAGACTGAGACGCTTCGTGGCCTTACCGTGTGGTGGGAGGGTCGAGGGGTTCCGCCCCTTTTCCTCCTTTTGTTGCCTTCATGTCGGATGGTTGTTGGTCAGTCGCATTATTTCAGTGGAGCCTGTTTTGTCGCAGCAGCAGTTTTTGGTAACACTGTACAGTCCGATACATTTCCCTCTCTTCTATTTCACCCTTCTTCTTCTTCTTCTTCTTCTTTTTTTTATCAGCGTATCAGTCCGCATCCCATTTTTGTTTGAAGGGAGATTAAAACATTTCTGCTGCAGTTTTGTGTCTGCAGGGTTAGTTTGGCCGAGTGCATTTTTCTTTTTTCTTTTTTGAAGTTCGTCAGCCTCCGCAGTTGCAGGACGGCAGTAGAGAGTTGCTCCGTTGGCCTCAGCCGCGCGTCTCCAAACACTCCTTCACAATGTGTTGAACATTCCGACGTGAGCAGCAGTCGTCCGTGACAGTCGAGCCGCTTAACCTGTTGACAACATTGTCGTTTCTGTACGAGCATGTTTTATCTGCATCTGGAAACTTTATCTTCATCAAGTTTCATGAAGGTTTTCTGTCCTTTCCACCTGGGCGTTTGGCAGAACCCTGGTCTGTCCAATGCCTTTTCAGCCAAGTGTTTGACACATTGGTTCAAGTATGTTGTAAACAACTCAACTCACGTGTGCATGTGTAACCACCTGCCGTGGCTGTTTTTTTTTCTTTCTGAAATCCCTAAATGTATAAATCTTCCAAAAATGTTCCGGAAGACGGGAGAACTATTGGACCTCCTAGATATTAAATGATGAAGTGATTATTTATTTAGACCTCTTAGGAAGCAACACAGGTGGTTTTTCCCACCTCAGAATGACCGCTTCAAAACTTTCATATGAAGGTAGAAAGACCACGCGGCGTTGCTTCAACCTAAACCTCCCAATCACATAATGAGATGTTGATGATGACCCCTGCTGAGGCTGTTTATGAATAAAATGTGTTTTTGTGCCTCGAGCCTCTTGTGTGTGTATATCATCTCCTGCACGCTGAGATCAGATGGCAGGTGTTTAAAGTCTGACCCCTGCTGGCGAGCAAAAAAAATGCAAAGGGTTTAACAATATCCTGTGCATTATAGTCACTTTGCATTTGTTTGTTCACGTTAAGAAATCACGCCTTTGTTTAAAGAATGTGACATCACAGTTTCTGACTACAAACACCGTGGCGTGACAACCAGCTGAGACGCACGGCTTTGGTTTTTCGCTGGTTTATACTCTCACACACCAAGTCAAAGGACATTAAAACTGTCGATTCTTTACTTTGGATTTATTTGATGACGGAAAGATGGATTTTGGTTTTTCAAATATGGGGAAAAACAAATCCTCAAGATAAAGAAAACCCGTTTACTTCTTCGCGCTTCCGTAGAAAAGAACTAAATCAAAACAAACTGATCCTGGGCCACGAGAACCATCCTCAAACCTCGAAGTCTGTACTGACAGGGATCGATCAAGCTCACCTAAACTCACTACTCGGTCTCCCTCTAGTGGCCTACTGTGGACATTATTTTATTTTTATGCTGAATACCAACGGGTGTGAAAACCTAATTAGTCCATTTGTGAACAGCGCAATATTGCCGTTTGTCCAAAATGGGCTTCGCTAAAAACACGGCAGCCGAGGTTAAGAGACAGTGACAAGTACATTATTTCATGGAAACCAAAACGCAAAAACGATGTAAAGGTGATATGTTTTTAAAATAAACATAGCAAAAACATAATATTGCATTTCTTACAGTGTACAACAATGGTCAATCTCACACACTCAACCATCAATCCATTTTAACCCAAGTGCAAAGGAATGAAAACGCGGGTAGAAAAAGCAACAGAAGTGACAGCCCTGGTAGAGATAAATACATTTTATTTTATTTCCAGGCAGTACCCATGGCCGCACACACACACGCACGCACGCACGCACGCACGCACGCACACACACACACACACACACACACACACACACACACACACACACACACACACACACACACACACACACACACACACACACACACACACACACACACACCTTTCCTCCAAACAAACAAACCACAAGAGCACTTCTGGATGTGGGACAGGTGAAGCATAAACAGCCAAGCAAACACTTTGGTCCATCATCAATTTGGAATGTGACAAAAGTTGGTGCTTTAAACAGAAGAAAAACCAAATACGTAACAAAAGAGCTCCTAGAAGGCAGTAACATTTACATTCAGGCATATGTTAAGTTAAGCTTTACATTAATGCGCAGGTCAGTTGTTTTTTTTTGCTCATGCCACCATTCTTGACGCAACTCAAGTGACCCGTCAGACGCAGAATTTCAACTGTATTTGGACTGCAACGTGCAAAAAGCTGCACTTTGAGTGGCGTCCGACTGAAAGTAAAGCTGTTCAGCTGTTGAACGAGAGGCTCAGAGCGAACGCCGCGCATAAATAACCGTTCAAAACTGAACATCTTAAGCAGTTTTAGAAAATATCAAACTTTCCCCCCCTCGCCCTGCACAGACAGTTTAAAGAATGCAGTAACATTTACAGTGAAACCCTGCAGCGTGGCACCGCTCTCGCACACTGGGTCACGCGCAGGCATTTTTAAAGACATCTGCAGACATCATGTGCATAAAGCTCACGTTACAAACATTATAACATTAAAATTAAGAACCTGCGTCTCCAACCTGTCAGTGAACTTCTCGCATGTGCAACTCCAGTACGTTATTTCCTTTTCTTTCCTCAGTTTTTTTTGTTGTTGCAAAGTCTGTGCTAAAGTAGAGCTCCAGAACTCAGGGCTTCGTGACGTCAAAAGGTCACAGTCACCTTTTACGGGGTTCCAGTGATGGGCGGGCTGCAAACAGAAGGCTAACTTAACCGCTTTCAGGAGAGCTGTGGACTTACTGCATTGGTAATCCTGCCATGCTGCTCCCGCGGAGTTCACAATGACGAGTGGGAGCCTGTCACTGGATATTATACCTTCAAATACATGTAAACATGCAGAGGAACTACATTTATTATTGTGATGGTTGGGATGATACTTGAGAGAGCGGAGCAGGCAAGGTTTCTGACTCACGTCTGCACTTATTTTGGCACAGCAAGTTGTCATTCACAGCTTTTGAAATATTAAGTAATTGACACGCGTTGAGTTGAGAGCCTCGTCAGCGAGGCTGACAGGAAGCACAATATATATATAAAAAAACATCATATACGCATATTTTGGCATCATGGTGTTAAAGGTAAGTATCTTCTGCTCTCAGCAGCCTGAGGCTCAACCCTCTCCTCACAGTGGGAGAGGCTGAAGTCCCCTCACTGCTCCACAAGACGGCGCAGAAACGTAACAATGACGACGACGACAACCATAGCCCTTTTTTCTGTAAACCACAGACCCACAAAAGACACTCGTGTAAAAACACAAGGTTGCACAACTCCCCCGCCTCCTCACACAGTCTGCAGGTCTCGGTCGTGGCCGTCCAGCTGCACCTTGATCTTGTGCAGCTCCTCGATCTCCTGGTGGTGGCGCTCCGTCTTGTGGCGCACCAGCGAGCGGTAGAAGTGAACGGTGAACACCAGGAAGATCACCCCGACCGGCACCATGATGATGGTGGAGGCCAGCGCCGCCTGCCAGCCGCTGTTCGGTGCGGCGGTGGTCGGCGGCTTGGCCGAGGCCACCGCGGCGGAGTCCACGGGCAGGAACTTGATCCAGCAGAGGAGCACCACCTCGGCCAGGAAGAGCAGGATGCCCAGCGCCGTGGAGAAGCCCCAGGCCAGCTCGATGTAGTGGTGCATGCGCTCGTGGGGCGACTCGCTGACCGAGTTGAGGTTGTGGATGTTGCTGACGGCCTCCACGTTGGGCAGGATGCAGGTGCTGATGAGCAGGGCGAAGAGGTGCACGGCCACCAGCACCGTGGTGCACACGCTGAAGGCGATGAGGAGGGCGCGGGGGTAGTTGTACTGCGGCTGCAGCTCCGCCTCCACCATGGCCACCTGGGACAGAAGAGCTACGTCAAGACAAGATGTTACAACTTCAATGAGGATAGAAAAGTATGAAAGTGAAGTAGGACAAGACATTGCAAGACAATTTACCAGCCTGAGACAGTAGGGCTGGAAAATTAATAATCAGATTTTGGATATATATGGATAATTTTTTACATTAGACTGTAAAAAGTAATATTTGATTATTGTGCAAAATATATTATGGATCAGCCTGTGTGGCCTGTGCAGCTGCAGTCACACGTCACAACCAGGAAGCAAAGACCCCCCGGTGAAGCCAACAACTCCACCCCGGACAAAGTGATCGTTAAGCCCGATCACTTGAAAAGTGCTGTGTGGCGCTTTTTTGGATTCTGGTCAGTTGAAGGTGAAGCTGTCCACAAATCCAAGGCTGTTTGTAAGTTATGCGATTATGTTGGCATATCACTGCACTACCAGAAAATCTGACGCGGCATTTAGTCAATGTGCACCCCGCCGAATGGAACAAAGTCTATCCAAACAAGCTAAGCTAACAGCCTTCTACAGCCCGACCGCTTCTCTACTCGCTGCCAGACAAGAGGCAATCACCAAAAACTGAACCGCAGTCATTTGCAAAGACATACGGCCGAGTAGTACAGTGGACGCAGTAGGATTTCAGGAAATTGTCCAGGAAATTAATCCACGCTATCAGGTTCTTAGAGTGAAACATTTTTGCATAATTCGCACTGAAGTTGCAACTAAATGTCACATTGTTGAACATGGCGCTTGAATTTTGTCTGAAGACAGAAAATAAATCAGCGTTTGACGAACATTGGTAGTTTTTCTTGACGTTTGATGGTGTGCGCCCTCTGGTGGCTATAACGATGGACTGTTTTTACAATAAGTAATTTTCTCTGGGGGAAAATATATAACAATATGAATAGTAATATGTGAATGTATTCCATATTCGGGGCGATTTTTAAGACCAAAATTCGAATTTTGAATTTGAATTTCGGAGGAATGTTACCAGCCCTGATAGACGGAAAACGAATGATTCTAAAAGGTCGGTTTCAGTCAAAATAAATAGGGATGAAATAATAAGACAAATAACAACAGTAATTAATGCATGGATGAAGTCAATAAAAAATAAAGAGTTCAGAAGGGGATTAACACTGGACTGAGATCTAATAATGGCGTTATGTTGCTCAACGTGAAGATGTTCTTTTTGTTTAACCCTTGTGACTGTCGAGCTTTTTCAGGACAAACTCATTCTCACGCTGCTCACGTGTTGTCAATTGTGCTGGAGGTATCAGATGCGAAAACCTTCTGCAAACAAACAGGAAGCTCGAAAACCACTTCCTTCCCACAGCGCAGTTTCTGTGCACCAGGTCGTCAACCATGACGGATGAAAAAATTAGAAATGTGCACAGCGCAAACGCGCCTGACCATGGCAAAGCCGGAGAGCAGCGCCGACGTCCTGCTGGAGGCCTTCAGCTTGGCCCGGCTCAGGTACAGCTTCCTCCACGACAGCGCCTGGACGGAGTGGTGGTTGGAGCTGACCAGCTCCAGGTAGCTGCGCCGCACCCAGTCCCTGTAGTCCATGCCGCCAGTGTCGGGCGCACGCTCAGAGACCCCCGGGGCCGGCGAGCCCATCGGCACGTTCAGCTCGCTGCTCATGGCTCCTGGAGAGGAGGAAACACAGCGCTGAGAACGACGCTTCACACAGTGGCTGCGTCTCCGTGACAGTTGATCACAAAAATAAAAGCCATATTCCTAACGTAACTGCGATCTGCAGGTGTTTCCATTGAACGGTGCGAAGCGCGTAAGCCGCAATTCTCGTAAAATCGCGTCCCGCTTTCCATTTACGAGAATCACGGTTTGCTTTCGTTTGTTTGCCGTCAAGGACAAGAAGGTTGCTACAGTTTTCGTAACGTGTCGTTTTCACTTGAAGTGAACTGGTCACGTGACCCCGTATGTCATGTCCACTGATGTGTAAATGCGATAACAGTGTTTCCATGACACTTTTTGCAATATAGCTCTATACTGATACGTCTGCAAAAGCTCCTCATGAGGGCGTCAAAACCGTTCAGCCATATGAGAGCTTTCTCAAGTTTAGGCCTTTGTTTCCATTACCAGGTTTCTATTGTGATATTCAGGTTTTGCGCAATTCTAGGGGTCATGGAAACGCAGCTATTGTTGTGGTTGTTGTTGTTTTTTTGAAAATATTTTCATCTTCCTTCCTTTTCCAACGACTAGAGCTAAGAAGAACCTGCCACTCAAGATCACTGCCATCTATTCAGTTTGACAACTTCATGCAAGTTGGAACTGCAAATGAAACAACCATGAGATCCCATTCCTACGGAGCTGTACATAAAAGTACAACTTACGCAGTGCACAGTTACATTACATACTCAAGTATGCATGCAACTGTCAGCTAAGTTGACAGCTGACAGACAGGACAGACGGCAGCAAGGGTCTGGATTTCTGCACTGCAGATTCCATTAAAAAAAACAAAAACAACAGGAGTGGAAGCAGAAAGAGCAGATTAAATAAAATAGCGACTCAGGTATTTTTACAACTTTCTCCCCGGTGTTTGTGAACCTCCGACAACTGCATGTCGTCTACTCGTCCCGCTCTGTGCAAACACACACCACTGGTTGAGCTGGTCTATAAAGTCCAGGACCCTAAGCTGAAGAATCAACATCAGGTGTTGTTAACACTGTGAGACTCTAATGAAGAAGCCATGAGATGAGGTCTGTGCTCGATCAACCCGGCGTCCCTCTGGATAACATGACACAGAAGACACTTTGAATGAATTTGAAACAGAGCAAAGTCATGTGACCACAATAAGATCCAGATATGACTAAATGGAAGAGATTTAAAGAACACGACGACACAGCTTTGATGCGAGGCGGGAAAACAGTCTGGATCTCCATCGTCTTTGTCTTGGAGAAATAAACGCATCTCTGCGTCCTCATAAGGATTTCATATGGTAAGCGGACTGCATTTATATGGTGCCATTCAGCACCTTCACAGCTTTACAATGCCTCTCATTCACCCATCAATAGGCGTGTCCATGCAAGGTGCTGCCTGCCCCACTGGGAGCAATATAGGGTTCAGTGTCTTGCCCAAGGACACTTCAACAAGTGGACATTAGAGCCAACAACCGACAATTACTTCCCATCAGACTAGGCCCGGTATTAAAACAACCTTACAATAATTTTATCTTTTATTCTAGCTGATTCAACTTAAACTAGGACAATGTTTCACTTTTATCTCCGATGAGATGTGACCATTTAAGTAAAAATCAAACAATCATTATTCATTCTCCAAATGAAAATTGCTTATGCTTCTAGCGATCAGAGAATAATCTTATCCAGACAATTTATTTTTGTTCTGCCCAATGTGCAGTCATTTAACATGGAATAAAATGTTTTCTGCTCACCTTTTGTTTCAGGCACCTGGAGTTGTCTGAAAAAGAATCTGCTCCAATCGACTGCTGTGGTCCTCAATCAGACGTAGTCCCAGGGCCAACCAATCCGGGGCACGACACCAAACTTTTGAGGCCCGTTTCTTCATTTGGAAGCCCAGAAACAAGCCAGAAACATCTTCAGTTTACAGACATAGTATTTACTTTGGTCACAGGTAGCATAAAGCAGCGCTGATCTCCATCAGAATGAGCCCTGGTGTTGGACTTGGCGCATCAGGGTCTCATTGGCCAGTTATCTCTGAGAGAACAGGCCAACCACTGTTCACACAGATTTACTGGAGTGTGCTATGAAAACCTGCGTGTGTGTGTGTGTGTTGCCCGTGAGGCGTGTCTCTATTGTAACAACACAAAACTAACTAAAGAGAACTTGGTGGTTACAACTGGCTCCAGTTCATTAACTGAAATGCCACATTGTTATGATTTAAAGAGCACGATCAGTAATCTAAAGGAAACAAATGGCCAATTATGACAAAGCTATTGATCAGACGATGCAGACCTATGTCAATTCATTTATGCAACAAAAAAAGGGGCCATATTACACATGAGAAGCTCAGGAGACCGGTGTTGTGTTATTTATAAACAGTGAGCATGGGATACTGAAAGTGAAACCGTCATTGTGTGTTCCAAACATCTATTTTAGTGATGTCTGCGCAAGATGGGCACCGACCTATAACTAACTTCTGTGCAGACAGCGCCGAGTGCATCTTTTACGGTTCAGAGTATATTTGGACTGGTGGTGAGTTAGCATGTTTACCGAGAAAGGTCGACAGTAGGCTAATTTAGCCGGCGTGCCACAGACAGCCACTTTGTCAACGTATCAGCCGAGAGGGACATTAGCAGTATTCATTTGTGCAGATGGAAAACGACCAAGCGCGATCACAAGCCCTCTTCGTCATTCGTCAAATCGGCGAGGAGAGAGCGGTAATGTTAGCGCAACTACTCGCTAGCTAGTTGCGTCGGCTAACACTCGACTGTAAATAATTACTGAAAAACATTATCGTGAATGAAACGTGCCTGTATGGATTTCCCCTCACCTCTTACCTGTCAACCGACAAGTGACTGGCAGGAAAGTCTTGTTATCTCCGAGGCGGGACAGAACGCGACGTGAACGCTGTTGAACAACTTCCGCTCTCCGCTTTTATGCTTAATGACAGCCGTCGTTCAGCTCTAGCAGCCGGGCCGGGGTCTAACATTACGGCTCATCGGCATACTTAACATACCGGGGGCTCCTCCCTTACAAGCAGCCTCCCCGGGGAGCAGTCCTGCAGGCTGCGTCCGGCTAAACGGCACTCACAAGTGGCTAACACGTTACTTCCCCTCTGCAACAGTGATCAGCGAAGGTCCGCCCCTACTTGCTTCTGATTGGCCACAGCTCCTGAACGTCAGCTCAGCGTTTCCCTGGGTGCTCCCGCACACGAGACTTTTTTTTCTGTTTTCCCTCTAGGAGGAAATATGGATAACAACGCCCCTACTTTGGTGGCTAAAGGATAATCATATTGGGCGTTTACCCACTAGCTCTGTGCGGCTAGTGCCAGCCCTTCACGGTACGGGACAGCTTGGTTGAAAGGTATTTCCATAAGCCCGACTAGCACCTGAGCGTGGGCGGAGTCACGGTTGCAAGGCGAACCGAAGGTTTTTTTTGTGCCTCCCGTGTCCCGGAAACCAGAGGATTCACTTTTTGTATTAACCGTGGTTTTGTTTTGTTTTGTGCGAGACATTTTCATAGGGCTTAGAATTATTTTTGTTTCATACTGTTGACTTGTATCAAAACACTGTCCTAGAAGAGAAAATGTAGACGCTGAAATGATCACCTTGAGTCTCACAGTTGTTTATTATTAGACAAGAATATCCGCACAACTTAGGACCACACAAAGCACAAAACAGCAACAACTCTATTCGACCGGCGTTAACAAGCGAGCAGCGTTTAAAAATCGCTAAAAGGAGTGAAACTTACGAAACTTGCGAGCCAAAATCGCCGCCTCTTAAGTTTCGCTGCCAGCGAACAAAACACAAGCAGAGCACGGAGTTAGCGGTGGTGGCTAGCGTTTTATCGACACGATTCAACGGCTCTACTTTGCAAATAGCCTTCAAACTAAAGTTGTTTGATGTTACAAAACACATTTACAGTCCTCAAGCATGTTTTCAAATATCGTCGTGGCCGACTATTCTCTCGTCGTCCACCGGCCGACTCGAGCCCGTCTCACTCCCGTTGGCCACCGCTTCGGTGTTCCATCGTATCCGAATTAGGCTGAACAAACCTCCAACATTTTCTCTGTTCGTTCCACTCCGACTGTTGTAGTCCTTGGTGCTTCAGTAGTCGCTCGGCATTTTTATTTTTTTATTTCTCCGGACACTGTTTCGCTGTACAGCGACGGCCACCGGCTGCGAAACCAGGAAGGCTTTTCATTGCATGTCGCTCCGTCCGTCCAGCTCTCTTTGAGCTTTTTCTTCGGCCACAGACAACAGAAACGTCTGTAGTTCTACGTTCGCCCATGGCACAGTTTCATAATCTTTTCAGTTTTTAATACGTGAAACTGTAAAAATCCACACGCGGGGCATTTAAAAAATGGCGGTTTTGGTCTTTCGTGAGAGACTGCCTTTGGCTTTCGTCAAAACTTTTACCCAATCAGTGCCCTGCACATTGCTACGTCACCCATACGGTGTCAGCTCTGCTCGCTTCGAACCCCAAGGAGGCAGGTACCAAAATCGTAACCCCTGGGACCGTGCTGGGGCCCGTGGAAATGCGTCAATACCGACCCGTACCGTACCGAGATGTTACCAAGGGCGCCTGTGGGGCTTCTAGCGCATGAGGAACCCCGAAACCCTAACCCTAATTCCAGCCTTAACCCTAACCCTAATGCAATGCAAGTATGTGGCGCCAAAGGTCAACTTTGTCCTAGCGACATGGGGCCACTTGCTTTTTCATCAGGAGCCCCCAAGAAGCGCCCACGCCAAATTTGGGACTTCTAGTACTTGAGGAACCCCAAAACCCTAACCCTAGTTTCAGGCTTATCGTTAACCCTAATTCAATGCAAGTCTATGGGGTGAAATTTCAACTTTGTCCTAGAGACATGGGGCCACTTGCTTTTTCATCAGGAGCCCCCAAGAAGCGCCCACGCCAGATTTGGGAGTTCTAGTACTTGAGGAACCCCAAAACCCTAACCCTAGTTTCAGGCTTATCGTTAACCCTTATTCAATGCAAGTCTATGGGGTGAAATTTCAACTTTGTGCTAGAGACATGGGGCCACTTGCTTTTTCATCAGGAGCCCCCAAGAAGCGCCCACAGCAAATTTGGGGCTTCTAGTACTTGAGGAACCCTAACCCTAACCCTAACCCTAGCTTCAGCCTTATTTCAATGCAAGTCTATGGGGTGACATTTCAACTTTGTCCTAGAGACATGGGGCCACTTGCTCTTTCATCAGGAGCCCCCAAGAAGCGCCCACAGCAAATTTGGGGCTTCTAGTACTTGAGGAACCCTAACCCTAACCCTAACCCTAGCTTCAGCCTTATTTCAATGCAAGTCTATGGGATGAAATTTCAACTTTGTCCTAGAGACATGGGGCCACTTGCTCTTTCATCAGGAGCCCCCAAGAAGCGCCCACAGCAAATTTGGGGCTTCTAGTACTTGAGGAACCCTAACCCTAACCCTAACCCTAACCCTAGCTTCAGCCTTATTTCAATGCAAGTCTATGGGGTGAAATTTCAACTTTGTCCTAGAGACATGGGGCCACTTGCTCTTTCATCAGGAGCCCCCAAGAAGCGCCCACAGCAAATTTGGGGCTTCTAGTACTTGAGGAACCCTAACCCTAACCCTAACCCTAGCTTCAGCCTTATTTCAATGCAAGTCTATGGGGTGAAATTTCAACTTTGTCCTAGAGACATTGGGGCCACTTGCTCTTTCATCAGGAGCCCCCAAGAAGCGCCCACAGCAAATTTGGGGCATCTAGTACTTGAGGAACCCTAACCCTAACCCTAGCTTCAGCCTTATTTCAATGCAAGTCTATGGGGTGAAATTTCAACTTTGTGCTAGAGACATGGGGCCACTTGCTCTTTCATCAGGAGCCCCCAAGAAGCGCCCACAGCAAATTTGGGGCTTCTAGTACTTGAGGAACCCTAACCCTAACCCTAACCCTAGCTTCAGCCTTATTTCAATGCAAGTCTATGGGGTGACATTTCAACTTTGTCCTAGAGACATGGGGCCACTTGCTCTTTCATCAGGAGCCCCCAAGAAGCGCCCACAGCAAATTTGGGGCTTCTAGTACTTGAGGAACCCTAACCCTAACCCTAACCCTAGCTTCAGCCTTATTTCAATGCAAGTCTATGGGGTGAAATTTCAACTTTGTCCTAGAGACATGGGGTCACTTGCTCTTTCATCAGGAGCCCCCAAGAAGCGCCCACAGCAAATTTGGGGCTTCTAGTACTTGAGGAACCCTAACCCTAACCCTAACCCTAGCTTCAGCCTTATTTCAATGCAAGTCTATGGGGTGAAATTTCAACTTTGTCCTAGAGACATGGGGCCACTTGCTCTTTCATCAGGAGCCCCCAAGAAGCGCCCACAGCAAATTTGGGGCATCTAATACTTGAGGAACCC
The DNA here is from genome assembly GCF_046127955.1 of Nelusetta ayraudi. Taxonomy (NCBI): domain Eukaryota; kingdom Metazoa; phylum Chordata; class Actinopteri; order Tetraodontiformes; family Monacanthidae; genus Nelusetta; species Nelusetta ayraudi. Next base: position 28,980,604 of record NW_027466061.1, read on the forward strand.
TAACCCTAACCCTAACCCTAGCTTCAGCCTTATTTCAATGCAAGTCTATGGGGTGAAATTTCAACTTTGTCCTAGAGACATGGGGCCACTTGCTCTTTCATCAGGAGCCCCCAAGAAGCGCCCACAGCAAATTTGGGGCTTCTAGTACTTGAGGAACCCTAACCCTAGCTTCAGCCTTATTTCAATGCAAGTCTATGGGGTGAAATTTCAACTTTGTCCTAGAGACATGGGGCCACTTGCTCTTTCATCAGGAGCCCCCAAGAAGCGCCCACAGCAAATTTGGGGCTTCTAGTACTTGAGGAACCCTAACCCTAACCCTAACCCTAACCCTAGCTTCAGCCTTATTTCAATGCAAGTCTATGGGGTGAAATTTCAACTTTGTCCTAGAGACATGGGGCCACTTGCTCTTTCATCAGTAGCCCCCAAGAAGCGCCCACAGCAAATTTGGGGCATCTAATACTTGAGGAACCCTAACCCTAACCCTAACCCTAGCTTCAGCCTTATTTCAATGCAAGTCTATGGGGTGAAATTTCAACTTTGTCCTAGAGACATGGGGCCACTTGCTCTTTCATCAGGAGCCCCCAAGAAGCGCCCACAGCAAATTTGGGGCTTCTAATACTTGAGGAACCCTAACCCTAACCCTAACCCTAGCTTCAGCCTTATTTCAATGCAAGTCTATGGGGTGAAATTTCAACTTTGTCCTAGAGACATGGGGCCACTTGCTCTTTCATCAGGAGCCCCCAAGAAGCGTCCACAGCAAATTTGGGGCTTCTAGTACTTGAGGAACCCTAACCCTAACCCTAACCCTAGCTTCAGCCTTATTTCAATGCAAGTCTATGGGGTGAACTTTCAACTTTGTCCTAGAGACATGGGGCCACTTGCTCTTTCATCAGGAGCCCCCAAGAAGCGCCCACAGCAAATTTGGGGCTTCTACTACTTGAGGAACCCTAACCCTAACCCTAACCCTAGCTTCAGCCTTATTTCAATGCAAGTCTATGGGGTGAAATTTCAACTTTGTCCTAGAGACATGGGGCCACTTGCTCTTTCATCAGGAGCCCCCAAGAAGCGCCCACAGCAAATTTGGGGCTTCTAGTACTTGAGGAACCCTAACCCTAACCCTAACCCTAGCCTCAGCCTTATTTCAATGCAAGTCTATGGGGTGAAATTTCAACTTTGTCCTAGAGACATGGGGCCACTTGCTCTTTCATCAGGAGCCCCCAAGAAGCGCCCACAGCAAATTTGGGGCTTCTAGTACTTGAGGAACCCTAACCCTAACCCTAACCCTAGCTTCAGCCTTATTTCAATGCAAGTCTATGGGGTGAAATTTCAACTTTGTCCTAGAGACATGGGGCCACTTGCTCTTTCATCAGGAGCCCCCAAGAAGCGCCCACAGAAAATTTGGGGCATCTAGTACGTGAGGAACCCTAACCCTAACCCTAACCCTAGCGTCAGCCTTATTTCAATGCAAGTCTATGGGGTGAAATTTCAACTTTGTCCTAGAGAATTGGGGCCACTTGCTCTTTCATCAGGAGCCCCCAAGAAGCGCCCACAGCAAATTTGGGGCTTCTAGTACTTGAGGAACCCTAACCCTAACCCTAACCCTAACCCTAGCTTCAGCCTTATTTCAATGCAAGTCTATGGGGTGAAATTTCAACTTTGTCCTAGAGACATGGGGCCACTTGCTCTTTCATCAGGAGCCCCCAAAAAGTGCCCACAGCAAATTTGGGGCTTCTAGTACTTGAGGAACCCTAACCCTAACCCTAACCCTAACCCTAGCTTCAGCCTTATTTCAATGCAAGTCTATGGGGTGAAATTTCAACTTTGTCCTAGAGACATGGGGCCACTTGCCCTTTCATCAGGAGCCCCCAAGAAGCGCCCACAGCAAATTTGGGGCTTCTACTACTTGAGGAACCCTAACCCTAACCCTAACCCTAACCCTAGCTTCAGCCTTATTTCAATGCAAGTCTATGGGGTGAAATTTCAACTTTGTCCTAGAGAATTGGGGCCACTTGCTCTTTCATCAGGAGCCCCCAAGAAGCGCCCACAGCAAATTTGGGGCTTCTAGTACTTGAGGAACCTTAACCCTAACCCTAGCTTCAGCCTTATTTCAATGCAAGTCTATGGGGTGAAATTTCAACTTTGTCCTAGAGACATGGGGCCACTTGCTCTTTCATCAGGAGCCCCCAAGAAGCGCCCACAGCAAATTTGGGGCTTCTAGTACTTGAGGAACCCTAACCCTAACCCTAACCCTAACCCTAGCTTCAGCCTTATTTCAATGCAAGTCTATGGGGTGAACTTTCAACTTTGTCCTAGAGACATGGGGCCACTTGCTCTTTCATCAGGAGCCCCCAAGAAGCGCCCACAGCAAATTTGGGGCTTCTACTACTTGAGGAACCCTAACCCTAACCCTAACCCTAGCTTCAGCCTTATTTCAATGCAAGTCTATGGGGTGAAATTTCAACTTTGTCCTAGAGACATGGGGCCACTTGCTCTTTCATCAGGAGCCCCCAAGAAGCGCCCACAGAAAATTTGGGGCTTCTAGTACTTGAGGAACCCTAACCCTAACCCTAGCTTCAGCCTTATTTCAATGCAAGTCTATGGGGTGAAATTTCAACTTTGTCCTAGAGACATGGGGCCACTTGCTCTTTCATCAGGAGCCCCCAAGAAGCGCCCACAGCAAATTTGGGGCTTCTAGTACTTGAGGAACCTTAACCCTAACCCTAGCTTCAGCCTTATTTCAATGCAAGTCTATGGGGTGAAATTTCAACTTTGTCCTAGAGACATGGGGCCACTTGCTCTTTCATCAGGAGCCCCCAAGAAGCGCCCACAGCAAATTTGGGGCTTCTAGTACTTGAGGAACCCTAACCCTAACCCTAACCCTAACCCTAGCTTCAGCCTTATTTCAATGCAAGTCTATGGGGTGAACTTTCAACTTTGTCCTAGAGACATGGGGCCACTTGCTCTTTCATCAGGAGCCCCCAAGAAGCGCCCACAGCAAATTTGGGGCTTCTACTACTTGAGGAACCCTAACCCTAACCCTAACCCTAGCTTCAGCCTTATTTCAATGCAAGTCTATGGGGTGAAATTTCAACTTTGTCCTAGAGACATGGGGCCACTTGCTCTTTCATCAGGAGCCCCCAAGAAGCGCCCACAGCAAATTTGGGGCTTCTAGTACTTGAGGAACCCTAACCCTAACCCTAACCCTAGCCTCAGCCTTATTTCAATGCAAGTCTATGGGGTGAAATTTCAACTTTGTCCTAGAGACATGGGGCCACTTGCTCTTTCATCAGGAGCCCCCAAGAAGCGCCCACAGCAAATTTGGGGCTTCTAGTACTTGAGGAACCCTAACCCTAACCCTAGCTTCAGCCTTATTTCAATGCAAGTCTATGGGGTGAAATTTCAACTTTGTCCGAGAGACATGGGGCCACTTGCTCTTTCATCAGGAGCCCCCAAGAAGTGCCCACAGCAAATTTGGGGCTTCTAGTACTTGAGGAACCCTAACCCTAACCCTAACCCTAGCTTCAGCCTTATTTCAATGCAAGTCTATGGGGTGAAATTTCAACTTTGTCCTAGAGACATGGGGCCACTTGCTCTTTCATCAGGAGCCCCCAAGAAGCGCCCACAGCAAATTTGGGGCTTCTAGTACTTGAGGAACCCTAACCCTAACCCTAACCCTAACCCTAGCTTCAGCCTTATTTCAATGCAAGTCTATGGGGTGAAATTTCAACTTTGTCCTAGAGACATGGGGCCACTTGCTCTTTCATCAGGAGCCCCCAAAAAGTGCCCACAGCAAATTTGGGGCTTCTAGTACTTGAGGAACCCTAACCCTAACCCTAACCCTAGCTTCAGCCTTATTTCAATGCAAGTCTATGGGGTGAAATTTCAACTTTGTCCTAGAGACATGGGGCCACTTGCCCTTTCATCAGGAGCCCCCAAGAAGCGCCCACAGCAAATTTGGGGCTTCTACTACTTGAGGAACCCTAACCCTAACCCTAACCCTAGCTTCAGCCTTATTTCAATGCAAGTCTATGGGGTGAAATTTCAACTTTGTCCTAGAGAATTGGGGCCACTTGCTCTTTCATCAGGAGCCCCCAAGAAGCGCCCACAGCAAATTTGGGGCTTCTAGTACTTGAGGAACCCTAACCCTAACCCTAGCTTCAGCCTTATTTCAATGCAAGTCTATGGGGTGAAATTTCAACTTTGTCCTAGAGACATGGGGCCACTTGCTCTTTCATCAGGAGCCCCCAAGAAGCGCCCACAGCAAATTTGGGGCTTCTAGTACTTGAGGAACCCTAACCCTAACCCTAACCCTAACCCTAGCTTCAGCCTTATTTCAATGCAAGTCTATGGGGTGAAATTTCAACTTTGTCCTAGAGACATGGGGCCACTTGCTCTTTCATCAGGAGCCCCCAAGAAGCGCCCACAGCAAATTTGGGGCTTCTACTACTTGAGGAACCCTAACCCTAACCCTAACCCTAGCTTCAGCCTTATTTCAATGCAAGTCTATGGGGTGAAATTTCAACTTTGTCCTAGAGACATGGGGCCACTTGCTCTTTCATCAGGAGCCCCCAAGAAGCGCCCACAGCAAATTTGGGGCTTCTAGTACTTGAGGAACCCTAACCCTAACCCTAACCCTAGCCTCAGCCTTATTTCAATGCAAGTCTATGGGGTGAAATTTCAACTTTGTCCTAGAGACATGGGGCCACTTGCTCTTTCATCAGGAGCCCCCAAGAAGCGCCCACAGCAAATCTGGGGCTTCTAGTACTTGAGGAACCCTAACCCTAACCCTAACCCTAGCTTCAGCCTTATTTCAATGCAAGTCTATGGGGTGAAATTTCAACTTTGTCCTAGAGACATGGGGCCACTTGCTCTTTCATCAGGAGCCCCCAAGAAGCGCCCACAGCAAATTTGGGGCTTCTAGTACTTGAGGAACCCTAACCCTAACCCTAGCTTCAGCCTTATTTCAATGCAAGTCTATGGGGTGAAATTTCAACTTTGTCCGAGAGACATGGGGCCACTTGCTCTTTCATCAGGAGCCCCCAAGAAGCGCCCACAGCAAATTTGGGGCTTCTAGTACTTGAGGAACCCTAACCCTAACCCTAGCTTCAGCCTTATTTCAATGCAAGTCTATGGGGTGAAATTTCAACTTTGTCCTAGAGACATGGGGCCACTTGCTCTTTCATCAGGAGCCCCCAAGAAGCGCCCACAGCAAATTTGGGGCTTCTACTACTTGAGGAACCCTAACCCTAACCCTAACCCTAGCTTCAGCCTTATTTCAATGCAAGTCTATGGGGTGAAATTTCAACTTTGTCCTAGAGACATGGGGCCACTTGCTCTTTCATCAGGAGCCCCCAAGAAGCGCCCACAGCAAATTTGGGGCTTCTAGTACTTGAGGAACCCTAACCCTAACCCTAACCCTAGCCTCAGCCTTATTTCAATGCAAGTCTATGGGGTGAAATTTCAACTTTGTCCTAGAGACATGGGGCCACTTGCTCTTTCATCAGGAGCCCCCAAGAAGCGCCCACAGCAAATCTGGGGCTTCTAGTACTTGAGGAACCCTAACCCTAACCCTAACCCTAGCTTCAGCCTTATTTCAATGCAAGTCTATGGGGTGAAATTTCAACTTTGTCCTAGAGACATGGGGCCACTTGCTCTTTCATCAGGAGCCCCCAAGAAGCGCCCACAGCAAATTTGGGGCTTCTAGTACTTGAGGAACCCTAACCCTAACCCTAGCTTCAGCCTTATTTCAATGCAAGTCTATGGGGTGAAATTTCAACTTTGTCCGAGAGACATGGGGCCACTTGCTCTTTCATCAGGAGCCCCCAAGAAGTGCCCACAGCAAATTTGGGGCTTCTAGTACTTGAGGAACCCTAACCCTAACCCTAACCCTAGCTTCAGCCTTATTTCAATGCAAGTCTATGGGGTGAAATTTCAACTTTGTCCTAGAGACATGGGGCCACTTGCTCTTTCATCAGGAGCCCCCAAGAAGCGCCCACAGCAAATTTGGGGCTTCTAGTACTTGAGGAACCCTAACCCTAACCCTAACCCTAACCCTAGCTTCAGCCTTATTTCAATGCAAGTCTATGGGGTGAAATTTCAACTTTGTCCTAGAGACATGGGGCCACTTGCTCTTTCATCAGGAGCCCCCAAAAAGTGCCCACAGCAAATTTGGGGCTTCTAGTACTTGAGGAACCCTAACCCTAACCCTAACCCTAGCTTCAGCCTTATTTCAATGCAAGTCTATGGGGTGAAATTTCAACTTTGTCCTAGAGACATGGGGCCACTTGCCCTTTCATCAGGAGCCCCCAAGAAGCGCCCACAGCAAATTTGGGGCTTCTACTACTTGAGGAACCCTAACCCTAACCCTAACCCTAGCTTCAGCCTTATTTCAATGCAAGTCTATGGGGTGAAATTTCAACTTTGTCCTAGAGAATTGGGGCCACTTGCTCTTTCATCAGGAGCCCCCAAGAAGCGCCCACAGCAAATTTGGGGCTTCTAGTACTTGAGGAACCCTAACCCTAACCCTAGCTTCAGCCTTATTTCAATGCAAGTCTATGGGGTGAAATTTCAACTTTGTCCTAGAGACATGGGGCCACTTGCTCTTTCATCAGGAGCCCCCAAGAAGCGCCCACAGCAAATTTGGGGCTTCTAGTACTTGAGGAACCCTAACCCTAACCCTAACCCTAACCCTAGCTTCAGCCTTATTTCAATGCAAGTCTATGGGGTGAAATTTCAACTTTGTCCTAGAGACATGGGGCCACTTGCTCTTTCATCAGGAGCCCCCAAGAAGCGCCCACAGCAAATTTGGGGCTTCTACTACTTGAGGAACCCTAACCCTAACCCTAACCCTAGCTTCAGCCTTATTTCAATGCAAGTCTATGGGGTGAAATTTCAACTTTGTCCTAGAGACATGGGGCCACTTGTTCTTTCATCAGGAGCCCCCAAGAAGCGCCCACAGAAAATTTGGGGCATCTAGTACGTGAGGAACCCTAACCCTAACCCTAACCCTAGCTTCAGCCTTATTTCAATGCAAGTCTATGGGGTGAAATTTCAACTTTGTCCTAGAGACATGGGGCCACTTGCTCTTTCATCAGGAGCCCCCAAGAAGCGCCCACAGCAAATTTGGGGCTTCTAGTACTTGAGGAACCCTAACCCTAACCCTAACCCTAACCCTAGCCTCAGCCTTATTTCAATGCAAGTCTATGGGGTGAAATTTCAACTTTGCCCTAGAGACATGGGGCCACTTGCTCTTTCATCAGGAGCCCCCAAGAAGCGCCCACAGCAAATTTGGGGCTTCTAGTACTTGAGGAACCCTAACCCTAACCCTAACCCTAACCCTAGCTTCAGCCTTATTTCAATGCAAGTCTATGGGGTGAAATTTCAACTTTGTCCTAGAGACATGGGGCCACTTGCTCTTTCATCAGGAGCCCCCAAGAAGCGCCCACAGAAAATTTGGGGCATCTAGTACTTGAGGAACCCTAACCCTAACCCTAACCCTAGCTTCAGCCTTATTTCAATGCAAGTCTATGGGGTGAAATTTCAACTTTGTCCTAGAGACATGGGGCCACTTGCTCTTTCATCAGGAGCCCCCAAGAAGCGCCCACAGCAAATTTGGGGCTTCTAGTACTTGAGGAACCCTAACCCTAACCCTAACCCTAGCTTCAGCCTTATTTCAATGCAAGTCTATGGGGTGAAATTTCAACTTTGTCCTAGAGACATGGGGCCACTTGCTCTTTCATCAGGAGCCCCCAAGAAGCGCCCACAGCAAATTTGGGGCTTCTAGTACTTGAGGAACCCTAACCCTAACCCTAACCCTAACCCTAGCTTCAGCCTTATTTCAATGCAAGTCTATTGGGTGAAATTTCAACTTTGTCCTAGAGACATGGGGCCACTTGCTCTTTCACCAGGAGCCCCCAAGAAGTGCCCACAGCAAATTTGGGGCTTCTAGTACTTGAGGAACCCTAACCCTAACCCTAACCCTAGCTTCAGCCTTATTTCAATGCAAGTCTATGGGGTGAAATTTCAACTTTGTCCTAGAGACATGGGGCCACTTGCTCTTTCATCAGGAGCCCCCAAGAAGCGCCCACAGCAAATTTGGGGCTTCTAGTACTTGAGGAACCCTAACCCTAACCCTAACCGCCTCATCGTGGTTATTACCCTTATACCTAACCCTAACCCTCCTCCTCCTCTGCGACTCTCACTGCCTCCTCCTCCTCTGGGACTCTGCCTCCTCCTCCTCTGGGACCCTCACTGCCTCCTCCTCCTCTGGGACTCTGCCTCCTCCTCCTCCGGGACTCGCACTGCCTCCTCTTCTCAGGATGTGTCAGGTGAGAAGAGTGGCAGGGAGGTCATCAGGGCCTGGCTTGCCTGAGCAACCACCCGTCTCAAAGTTTGAGGGGAAGGGGTATTTACCCTTTCCTCCTCCACCGGTTCATCAGACAAAGCGGATCTTGTCTGGTGAATCTGGGCCTCCACTTGGATCGGAGACTGCGACGATGGAAAAGGCGTGGAGCCCTGCTCCTCAAGGTGAGTCGGGTGGTTGATGACTCTTGGGACTTCCTCAAGTCAGTTTCCTCCTCTGAGTCTGAAGTGAAATGCCAGGAGAAGGGGGGCTTGTTGAGGATGACCCCCACGGTCTTCCGCCCACCCCTTCTTCTCTGGTCTCTCGGGGACTGCACCGGTCCCTGTGCCGGAAACCAGTCCACGTCTTGACCACTATCGGTCATTGTAGCTGCCGAAGTGGACTTTTTCTGGACCGGGACTGTCTGGGTCCGAAAGGTCACAGCCTTGGACTGGGAAGGCTCCTGGACCTGGACCAAACAATCCACACTGACCGGTCTAGGGGTCTGTACCGGCTCCACGGACTCTCCCAGCTGGAATCTTGCTGTGATGACAGCTTCCGCGTGGTCAATGATGTCCTGATCAATCCTAGGTAGGTCACGTCTAACCCACCGGGCCGCTACCTGGAAGGCTCTCAGGTCCAGGCTGGTTTCATTGTGCTCTTCAAGAAGGGTTAGGGTTAGGGTTAACCCTAGGGGTAGGTATATAAAAGTTTATACTTCTTCCTAGCCCCTCTTCCAACATGAACAGTATTATTCTCTTGTATTTTTCACTGCTGTTTGCTTATTTATTCTTACCTTTTTATTTATATATCTTTTTTCTTTTGTGTCTTGGTTTTGTATCCTTTTTATTTCTCTTCCTTTCTTACATGTTCGAAACAAATAAATAAAATGAAATATAAAATAAAAATCAAATTGCCGAGGGGCTGCGGGAGCTCCGGCCGCGCTGGGCTACGTAGCCGCATTAGCCGCTAAACTGAGGAAGTGTGGCTCAGCAGCGACCAAGAGTGTGACCAATCACAGTGGGCTGTGCGGGAGGGTTAGGGTCACGGTCAGGGTAGGGTTAGGGTACCTGGAGGAGGCCGGGGTGGAGTGAAGGAAGACCGGACCAGATCTACAAAGCTTTCAGTGCAGTGTGTCGCTGCTCTGAGGGGCCAGGAATCAGTATGATGAGTAGAGCTCCATCTAGTGGTGGCTGACAGAACTACAACAAGTGGAGCTAAACCAGTGCAGCCTGGTGGCTGGCGGACTGCTTCTCCCTACCAGCTGCTAGGCGTGTCGCGACCTTTGACCCCAGTGCAGCCTGGTGGCTGGCGGACTGCTTCTCCCTACAAGCTGCTGGGCGTGTCGCGACCTTTGACCCCAATGCAGCCTGCTGGCTGGCGGACTGCTTCTCCCTACCAGCTGCTGTGGTTACTGGGAGAGACGTCCCAGAAGCCACTGGTGCAGCTGAATCCTCAGTGGAAGAAGCAGGACTTGGGTTGGAACGTGGACTGACTGGAGGATCGAGAGCTTCTTCATCACAAAGGATCACTGCAACAACTGCATCACTGCATCACTGCAGAACAACCAATCAGCTCCGTCGCTGCCACACCAGTGAACGAGGACCCCGAGATTCTTGGAACCGTCTCCACCTGAGGGACTCGAGGGCAAACAGTGCTTGTGCGCGTGTGTGTGTGTGTGTGTGTGTGTGTGTTGGGGGATGGTGCTGCTGGAGCCCCTCCCAGCTGTCCCAGGTAGGAGGATGGTTCAGACTTCCTGCTTTGCCTCCCGTGTGTGTGCTTGTGTGTGTGTGTGTGTGTAACTGCGTAGCATTATTAGAACGATGCTAGCTTGACTGCTAGCAGAGATTCTTCTTCTTCTTCTTTGAGGATATTTTTATACCGTCAGTGCATCCAAACTCACAACAGCAGCATTTAGAGACGCATTGGTGACAGGAAGTACAGGTTTGGTAACAGGAAGTACAGAGTTGGTGACAGGAAGTACAGGTTTGGTGACAGGAAGTAGGGCCGCACAGTGAATGGAATTTTAATCACGATCGTCGGCGATGGTTTAAAAAGCCGGCTGTCAAATCGAGCATGTTCAGTCCTCCCACCACCAGGGGGCGAACGCAAGGGTCAGACTTCATTAAGCTGCCGAAATAGCAGGGGAGGGGGAGAGAGAGAAAGGGAGGGAAAGAGAGAGAGAGAGAAGGAGAGAGACAGAGAGAGAGGGGGGGGGAGTGAGGGGGGAGAGTGAGAGTGAGGGGGAGAGAGAGAGAGGGGGGGGGGAGGGAGAGTGACAGAGAAAGAGAGAGTGAGAGGGAGAGAGAGAAAGAGAGAGTGAGGGGGGGAGAGAGAGAGAAAGAGATGCGATGTCGGGAGCAGACAGTACAGCAGCATCTGGAGGTGAGGACTGAGTGCAGACATGGGCAAACCACGGCCCGCGGGCCACACCCGGTCCGCTGCGTGTCTGTGTCCAGCCTGCGTGAAGCCAGTCATAACCCCCCCCCCCCCGGGCGCAATTTCCAACCAGCAGCCCTCCCGATGAATAATCGTGATTAATAATTGTGCAGCCCTACAAGGAACAGAATGAAATGTAGGGTTAGGGTTTAGGGTTAGGGTTTAGGGTTGGGGGATTAGGGGAGGTTGAGGGGGGTCAGGTATGGGTTAGGGTTTAGGGTTGGGGGGTTCGGTATGGGGTTGGGGGGTTAGGGGGGGTTTAGGGTTGGGGGGTAGGGTTAGGGTTGGGGGGGTTGGGGTAGGGTTGGGTTAGGGTTGGGGGGTTCGGTATGGAGTAGGGGTTGGGGGGGTTAGGGTTGGGGGGTTAGGGAGGGTAGGGTTGGGGGGGTTAGGGAGGGTTAGGGTTGGGGGGGTTCGGTTTGGGGTCGGGGGTGTTTGGGGGGTTAGGGTTGGGTTTAGGGTTGGGGGGGTTAGGGGGGGTAGGGTTGGGGGGTTAGGGAGGGTAGGGTTGGGTTTAGGGTTGGGGGGTTAGAGTTGGGGGGGTTAGGGAGGGTAGAGTTGGGGGGGAGTAGGGGGGGTTAGGGTTGGGTTTAGGGTTGGGGGGGTTAGGTATGGAAAACAACACAAACACGTTTCAGTGCATTTTTGCAATGAAGCATCGAGAGATTAAAACATTTGAAAAAGTGCACTTCCTGTGACTTCCTGCCACTTCCTGTCAAGCAAACATTTTTTCACACAAATGAATAAAAAAGTTCACCGCTTCTTTTTTTCAATAGAATCTTTGTATTGCAGTTGCAGAGACAGCGTGAAGTCAGGAAGTCTTCAAACTCTTTGTGCTTTTTTTAGTCGAGTCGGGTTTTTTCACAACTCTTTATTTAAACGAGTTCATTCACGTTGCTTCCTGTGGCTTTGAAGATCAAACACGACACAAGGTTCCACACTTACCGGTGCCTACGTGTTCTATGATAGAAGAGGCGGAACACGTTCCTATACAAGGTTCTAGGAAACCATGAAATAAAAATCTCTTTTCTTTACGTTTTCTTTACGTTTTCTTTACGTGTTCTTGCCACACAGTCGATTGTTGCGTCTTCGTTTCTTCTTCTGTGCTTCTGACGCCACGAGTTCGGCCGCACGTCGGAGGAAATCTGTCTCTGCGTCACAAAACCACCAAACTACCGCAAAACCTTTGTGCGTCTCTTTCAGTCGCACGCGTAGCGTCGGTGCCGCCGGGCCCGGTGGGTCACACTTCAGTCTGCCGGGCCCGGCGGGTCACACTTCAGTCTGCCGGGCCCGATGGGTCAGACCTCAGTCTGCAGCTGCAGGTCTCCGCTTGCAGTCTCTCCACCACAAAGGTGGGCCGGGCCGTCCAAACTGAGGCTGCGCTCGACCCGAGCCACGTTTCCTGGGGCCAACGACTCGGCCGAGACGTCATCCGCGACCTCGCTGCCTTTCACCGAAGACCTGAACCCCCCCGGGGGGGCGGGACCCGAGCGCAGCGCAGGCGGAGGGTGGGACCGACCCGGAAGGAAGTTTGGTCCCGGGCGGGACGCAGCGCCGCCAGAAGCGAGCATGTCTTGGTGACCGAGTCTCGGCGTTGCTGCGACGGGTGGCCACGCCTCCTCGGGGAGGTCCTGGTGGGACGGCAGAGCGGGAAGATCCTCGCTCAGGAGGACCTCGCCGTGGGAAGCGGGACGCTCACTGTCGATGTCGTGGCCCCCCAGGTAGTAGTCAGACTCCAGCAGCTGCGGACCCGTTTGGAGGCAGGCCGGCGCCACGGCGCCACGGGTCCCAGGACCTGCTTGGCTGACCGGTGAGTCCTCAGTGTCGGAGAACCTGGCGGTTGGCCTCCAGTCTGAGGGGTGCCAGTGGAACCCTGGGACAGGGAGAGGAGACGACACATGGAACAATGTTAGCAAGAACACGGAGCCTCGTTGTCTCTGAGCAGCCTCCGTATTTACAGTGCAGAACCTCAGTGCAGTTCATAAAGAACCAACTGGACAAGCATGCGGCACACAGACAGTAAGGGAACCAATCAGGCACCTGTGTTGAAGGTTCGACTGAGCTCCATGTCTGAAACTGTGGGCAGGAGAAGAAGAAAGTCAGAAGATCACAACGTCCACACAGGCCTTCAGTCATAGGGATGCACCGATACCAGAACCAGTAGAGTACCACAACCAGTAGAGTACCAGGACCAGTAGAGAACCAGAACCAGTAGAGCACCAGGACCAGTAGAGTACCACAACCAGTAGAGTGCCACAACCAGTACAGTACCAGTACCAGTAGAGTACCACAACCAGTAACCAGTAGAGTACCAGTACTTTCTTCTCAGTGCTCACCAATAGCAATGCAGGGTAGTTAATAAAATACATTATGGAGTTTCTTTTAATTTTTCCACAGCTGTTTGTGTTCTATCAAACATTCCTCAGCAGAACTTTCATTGCAGTACCAACACAACATCAACAAAATGTACACAACTGGTACTGGTGTTGTGGTATCAGTACATATCCTATGGGTACCAGTAGAGTACTCAACCCCAGGTATTGGTGCCAATACCTGACACTGGTATCGGTACCAGGACCTAATACTGGTATCGGTACCAGGACCTGACATTGGTATCGGTACCAGGACCTGGTACTGGTATCGGTAGGTACCAGGACCTGACATTGGTATCGGCACCAGGACCTGGTACTGGTATCGGTACCAGGGGAGTGATGAGATTCCGTAGTTCTCTGTTGAACGTGGAGTAAAAGTCGTGGCACTCAAGCCCCTCCCCTGCAGTGATATTCACACTGGAGGGGGGACGTCCTTAACGAGCTGGCATATTTCACCACAGCGGCGTTCAGAATCTCCCATCTGACGGTTGTTTTATTTTGGAAGGGTTATTTCCCAACGTAAACTACGTACTGAGGTGGAAGCTTTGGAAGACGAATGGGGACGAAATGCAAAGTCTGCCATCTAGTGGTTTCACGTGGTGCAGCTTCCTAAAACAGCTTCCTAAAACACAACTATTTTACTTTGGTAACTGAAGAAACAGGAAGCAGAAGATGAGGAATACAGCGGTGCTACCCAATCAAAAGCTGGTTTGAAGCAGCAGACGCTGCTCGCTAGTTAGCTTTGTTAGCCGTGAGCTGCTACACTGATTGAAGTTTATTTTGCTTTTGTAGTTTACTGTAACTGAAGTTATTGATTCATTTTGTTTACTGAGCACAGAGTGAAGTCATCGCCAAGCTCAGAATGCACTTTCAAAATAAATGTGCCGACTTCATAAACACGATGTTACATCATCGTGTTTTATTTCACTTCTATATTTCATACAGCGAGCTCACTGGAACGTTGAGGAAAAGCAAAGCATCGCATTTTATTTTGAAATGCACCAAAAGAAAAGTCGGAATGCAGTGGATTCGCTTTATTCAACGTAAGGAAAAAAAGATCGGATCGGGAGCAGAAAATCGGGACCGGGACGTCCCGACATTCCAGTGAGGCCACGGACTGCATTCCAGAGGTCAACAAAGGCGGGGGGGTTTTAACGTGTTCAAAGTGAGACGAAGTACAAAGTAAATGACGAAAAACTACAGTAAAGTATAAATATAAAAACTACCTTCACTCTCGATGGTGTCGACTGCGTCGTTGAGCAGGCGGATGACAGTGACGATGGAGGCTGCAAGCAAGAGACAGTTTGCTGAGGACACTCCTTCAAACAAGTACGCACACTTGAGTTTGCTGAGGACACTCCTTCAAACAAGTACGCACACTTGAGTTTGCTGAGGACACTCCTTGAACAAGTACGCACACTTGAGTTTGCTGAGGACACTCCTTCAACGAGTACGCACACTTGAGTTTGCTGAGGACACTCCTTCAACGAGTACGCACACTTTGATCAAGCTATCAAACCTTCTGCTGTTTCTACTCTTTGTAAAGCCGTCAGTTTGGAATTCACACGTTAATAAAAAGATATTGTAGCGTGGAAAATTACAAAGTAAAAGCACGTCTGTGTACAGAAACGTAGGATACAAAATAGAAAAAGGTTTCTGTTGCCTACTGAAGTCGCTCACTGGTGGCAGCAGTGGCATAAAGCTTGCATTGGAATACACAACAGTACACAACAGTACACAACAGTACACATTAAAACTTTTCCAGTTCCAAGAACACAAAGAGGAAGTGACAGCTGGTGTGGGTTTGGATCAAACTCATGGCTTCTGCTTGTAGTTGAGCCAGAAGACTGAGAGCCTCCACAGAGCAATAAAGTATGTCGTAGTTTGCTGTGAATCGTCCTTCAAACACACACATTGGGCCTCGGTTCTGGGTTCTTTTACTGAACCTTGCAGCATTTCAGGTTCCGCTGAGGTCCTTTTTAACCCTAACCCTAACCCATGACTTTGATTGTTTGAGCCTCTTGTTGAGTGTTTTCAAACTACTGCAATACTTCAGCTTCAGTGTTTTTCTTACCGTTGTCCTCGCAGGAGTCCGAGCGGAACAAACTCCCACATTTGACCTCTGAGACACTCCGACCATCGCCACATGTCACTTTGTCCACGCCCACCTCGTCCACGCCCACCTCGTCCACGCCCACCTCATCCACGCCCACCTCATCTGTGAAAAGACCTGCAAGTCACAGCAGAAGTTGTGGGAGGAGCACCACCCAGTGGAGGAAAGCAGCAACTGCAAGTTCATCAACAGTAGAGGAGTTTGAGTTCCGTCACTCAACACCATGGGCAGTGGAGGAAGAATATTATAGCAACACGTTAGCAACACGTTAGCAACACGTTATCAACATGTTAGCAACACGTTAGCTAATGTGTTGTGACTTTCTGGGAAACGCAGTGGTGCAGGTGCAGGGTGGCAACACCAGGAGAACCAGACCAGATCAGGCCAGGCCAGGCCTGGCCAGACCAGACCAGGCCAGCCCAGACCAGGCCAGGCCAGACCAGGCCAGGCCAGACCAGGCCAATAAATCAATCAATAAAGGCTCATCCCTCCCACCCCCTCATTTGGACCCGCCCCTCCACACACACACACACACACTCGTACTCACACACACGTTGGTAGGATAGCTGGGCACTAAGGTTAGGGTGAGGAAAGGCCACTAATGGGCGGCCGGCACCACAGTCTGCAGCCACAGGGGGCGCCACCACTGTTAAAAGCTTTGTCTGAAGTTCCTCTTAAAATATCAACAGACTCTGAGGTTCCCTAGCAGGGTTCGGGTCAGACTAGTTCCCTGGCAGGGTTCGGGTTCGGGTCAGACTGCTTCCCTGGCAGCCTGCTCCACCAATAACGGCCATGATGGCTGAACGCAGCCTCACCGAGGGTTTTATTTTGACTGGTGGTACGGTTGAAGGGTTAGAGTTAGAGTTAGGGTTAGGGTTAGCAGGGTTAGGGTTAGGGTCAGCAGGGTTAGGGTTAGGGTCGGTGCCATAAAAGCATGCAACAGCACCGCCTGCTGGCCTGAGAGGGTAAAAACCCGTCTTCCTAATATTTTGTACATGTGGAATAAATTTGAGTGTTTAAAATCTTGAAGTTTTGGCAAAGGTTCCACTCTCTGCTCTCTCTGGTTATAAAGTCCTGGTCCTGCCGTCCAGGACTTTACAACCCTGAAGACCAGCAGGGTTATAAAGTCCTGGTCTTGCCGTCCAGGACTTCATAACCCTGAAGACCAGCAGGGTGGACCGACGCTGCCTCACCCTCCTTGCTGTCCCAGGGGCTCTTGCAGATGGAGTCTTCTGAGCAGGACGGGGACACTGGAGGCAGGTTGGGGGCCACTGGAGGCAGGTTGGGGGCCACGCTGCAGACCACCAGGCCCCTCCTGTTGCCCCCCGGCCGGATCCTGGGGGACTCGCTGGGGTGGAAGGTTTTCATCTCCGTGTGTTTCGCGCCGCCTCGGCCCTCCGCCACCTTCTGCAACGTGGCCTTGGGGTCTCCTTTGAAGCAGGGGGTGTAGGCGACGGGCCTGACGGGAACCCGGGGAGGCCCTTTGAACGCCGACCCCCCCGAGGTCTCGGTAAAGAGGTCGAGGGCGTCCCCGGAGTGGCAGTGCAGCGTCTTGAAGTGGAAGCCGGCGGCTTTGTTGAGGAGCGCCGCTGTGGCCGGGTCCTGGACCAGGGACAGGTCGTTCCGGGCGTAGTCCTTCTGGAAGAACCTCTTGCGCAGAATCACGAAGGAGACCACCAGCGCCACGATCATCAGGAGCACCGCGCCGATGCCCACCAACTCCTCTCGCCCCACCGCGGCCCGGCCTGCCCGCATGTCTGGGACCACCATGGGCCGCGAGCCGCAGCGCCGGCCCACGAAGCCGGCCGTGCAGTTGCAGTAGAAGGAGCCGTGGGTGTTGACGCAGGCGCCGCCGTTCTCGCACTCGTCCGCCAGGCTGCCGCGGGCGCACTCGTTCACGTCCTCCTCGCAGCTGCAGGAGTTTAAAAAAAGGCAACGTTTGGGTCAGAAAAAACTACAAAAGGGTAGTTACAGAAAGACAGGGCTCAGTCTCAGGTAATAACATCAAACTACCACGTTATTACTTGAGACCGAGGGGGAATTCTAAACCATCACCACACTTCACAGGGAGTCAGGCCTCGCTTGGGAGTTAAATTCCTGTATTGCCTGCGTGAAGTCCGCTGATGGTAGTTTGTCTGGTTTCGGCCATTAAGTTATCGTACTTGTACACAGATCATAGAGCTAGATCAACTAGATCAACTAGACCCCAGCAATCCTTCGACTGGCTTCGTATTCTATCAACCCCAGTTGACGCGCTTCCGTAGTTTGCTGCCGCACTGGACACTGTAAACCACCAGGCTCTCGTTCTGAGGTGATAATTACCAGGTTGTAAAAGGGTATCATGCAATGACAGTAGTTCCACGTCTTAGCGTGCTACTGAGCCCTGTGTTGTTTTCTATGCTGCTAGCAAAGAGCTTCCAGAAGCTACAACAGTTGAGTGTTGTAGCTTCCATGTTGGTTGCAGTCCCTCAAGGTCGGAGAGCAGAGTCCCGGCACCGCTTGGTCCAGACTTCATTCTGGACATTCTTTAATAATCCTAACAAATCAACTCAAGACGTTTGGAATAACACAGACTTTCCTCCCAACTCTGTCGTTGTGTTGTTGTGTCTTTGTGTTGTTGTGTCTTTGTGTTGTTGTGTCTTTGTGTCGTTGTGTTGTTGTGTCTTTGTGTTGTTGTGTCTTTGTGTCGTTGTGTCGTTGTGTCTTTGTGTCGTTGTATCGTTGTATCGTTGTATCGTTGTGTCTTTGTGTTGTTGTGTCGTGTTGTGTGGTTGTGTCTTTGTGTCGTTGTGTTTTTGTGTCTTTGTGTTGTTGTGTCTTTGTGTTGTTGTGTCGTGTTGTGTCTTTGTGTCTTTGTGTTGTTGTGTTGTTGTGTCTTTGTGTCGTTGTGTCTTTGTGTTGTTGTGTCTTTGTGTCGTGTTGTTATGTCATTGTGTTGTTGTGTCGTTGTGTTGTTGTGTCTTTGTGTCGTTGTGTCTTTGTGTTGTTGTGTCTTTGTGTTGTTGTGTCTTTGTGTCTTTGTGTCGTTGTGTCTTTGTGTCGTGTTGTTGTGTTATTGTGTTGTTCTGTGTTTGTGTCGTGTTGTTGTGTCGTTGTGTTGTGTCTTTGTGTCATTGTGTTGTTGTGTCTTTGCGTTGTTGTGTCTTTGTGTCGTTGTGTCTTTGTATCGTTGTGTCATTGTGTCTTTGCGTTGTTGTGTCGTTGTGTCTTTGTATCGTTGTGTCGTTGTGTCTTTGTGTTGTTGTGTCGTTGTGTCTTGGTCTCGTTGTGTTGTTGTGTTGACGGGAACTCACACCAGACCCTTGAAGCCCCTCCTGCAGCTGCACAGGAAGGCGTGGCCTATGGTCCTGCAAGCCGCAGCGTTCTGGCAGGGGTTTGGCACACAAGCCGTGACCTCCATCTCACAGTGACCTCCAGTGAACCTGGGGCTGCACTGGCATGAGAAGCCTGGTGGGTGGAGCAGGGTCAGGGTTAGGGTTCGGGTTAGAGGTTCACTTTAAACACAGACCCGGTTCTGCCAGTGTGCAGTGGACCCAGAAGCCCAACATTCCACACTGGACCTTTCATCACTGCTGCAATGCTCTACGTTACCACCAGAGGGCAGGTTGACGCAGGTGGCTCCGTTCAGGCAGGGCTGGGCCAGGCAGTGGTCCGGGTGAAGCACGCAGCCCAGTTTGATCTCCGCCAGCTCCACCACTTCGGCCACGTGAGAGCGTTTGTTCTGCAGGGGCAGCTGGTTGGCGTTGACCAGAACCGAGTCCAGGCAGCCCTGGAAGCCCTGCAGAACCAGCGGGTTCTTCTGCTGCTCCGAGATGCCCTGCTCATTCTGCACCTGGGGTAGGGGTAGGGTAGGGTAGGGTTAGGGTGTTAGGGTATGGTAGGGTAGGGTAGAGTATGGTGTTAGGGTAGGGTAGGGTGTTAGGGTAGGGGTAGGGTGTTAGGGTGTTAGAGTGGGGTAGGGTAGGGTGTTAGGGTGTTCAACTGCACAACATGAACAACTCGTACAAGCAACAAAGACCTTCTGATCAATGAACACGTCAAGCACATTCCACTTGAAAATCATTGTAGTTTTTAAAGAGAGAGAGAGAGGGAGAGAGAGAGAGGGTGAGAGAGAGGGGGAGAGAGAGAGGAAGAGAGAGAGCGAGAGGAAGAGCGAGAGAGAGAGAGAGGAAGGGAGAGGGAGAGAGAGAGAGGGGGAGAGAGAGAGGAAGAGAGACAGAGAGACAGAGAGAGAGGGAGGATCAGCAGGGTCCTCCACTCAGGGACTAGGACTAGGGTTAGGGTTAGGATAGGGTTAGGGTTCCACTCAGGGACTAGGGTTAGGGTAGGTTAGGGTTAGGGTTCCACTCAGGGACTAGGGTTAGGGTTAGGATAGGGTTAGGGTTCCACTCAGGGACTAGGGATAGGGTAGGGTAGGGTAGGGTTGGGGTTCCACTCAGGGACTCACTAGCGCCCCCAGCCAGATGCTCTTGTCTGCAGTGAGCGCCGGCGACCTCGAGGCTCCCAGGCAGTGTTCAAAGTGGCTGCTGTCCACCGCCAGGCCGCTGAAGGTGTGGTTGAGCTCCAGCGCCACCGTGTGCCAGTGGCCGTCGTTGACCCGGTGACCCGAGACGCCCGTCAGGTCCGCCGGGGCGGCGTCGCCCGGGCCGCACGACAGCTGGAAGCACAGCTTCCCCTCCTGCAGCTGCTCACACACACCAGCAGGGGGAGACTCTCTCACAGCAGGAACATCTGGAAGGACTCGGCGCAGTGGCCCGGGTCAGGACTCACATACCTGGAGCACGACGCAGGGCTCGGTCCGAGTGAACAGAACCACCCCTCGACTCTGCAGGGTTCTGATCCGGAGGCTGACCTTCAGCTCCGGCTGCAGCCAATCAAACAGTCTGTACTTGATGTAGCTGTTGCCAGAGAAACTCAGGGAGGAGTGGCCTCAAGCACCCCATCACACACACACACACACACACACACACACACACACACACACACACACACACACGCTCCACTTAGCCAATAGAAAGTGTGTATTAGCTGAGGAGACGGTAAACTGCGCCAGTTGCAATTCGCCGGCTGATTTTCAGTGGACTGCAGTTCCTCTGTTCACCTCACGGTGGCAGCACTCCTGCAGCACAGCCGGCGAGACACAACTTGGACCCGAGCGCCATGTCCTTCCTCTCCACGCCGGCCACTGCGGCTCGTTGGCCCGCGGGTCTTTTCAATATAGATATGTATACACATATATATATATATATACATATATACACATATATATATATATATATATATGTGTATATATATATACATACATGTATATATATATGTGTATATATATATATACATGTGTATATATATATATATATATATATATATATATATATATATATATATATATATATATACATATACACATACACACATATATATACATATACATATATATATGTATATACATATCTACACCAAACTGTATTTTGCAGACTGGCCTCAGTAGTGTTTTTGGGACTAGCTTAGCGTTAGCCTGTGGCGCTCCTGTGACACCCACCTGCACACTCCCCCAGCTTGCCGGAGGGACACCTGCATCCATAGGAGCCTCTGGTTGGCTGCTGAGTGAAGCACTGCATGTCCGGAGGACAGGGTTGGTCCTGGCACTGCTCAGACACTGCGGCACAGCTGGCGTCTGAGAGGACGAGAGCACGTCTGTTAGCTGTTAGCTGTTAGCTGTTAGCTGGCGTCTGAGAGGAAAACATCACGTCTGTTAGCTGTTAGCTGTTAGCTGGCGTCTGAGAGGAAAACATCACGTCTGTTAGCTGTTAGCTGTTAGCTGGCGTCTGAGAGGACAACAGCAGGTCTGTTAGCTGTTAGCTGGCGTCTGAGAGGAAGACAGCACGTCTGTTAGCTGTTAGCTGTTAGCTGTTAGCTGGCGACTGAGAGGAAAACATCACGTCTGTTAGCTGTCAGCTGTTAGCTGGCGTCTGAGAGGACAACAGCAGGTCTGTTAGCTGTTAGCTGGCGTCTGAGAGGAAGACAGCACGTCTGTTAGCTGTTAGCTGTTAGCTGGCGTCTGAGAGGACAACAGCACGTCTGTTAGCTGTTAGCTGTTAGCTGGCGTCTGAGAGGACAACAGCACGTCTGTTAGCTGTTAGCTGTTAGCTGGCGTCTGAGAGGAAGACAGCACGTCTGTTAGCTGTTAGCTGTTAGCTGGCGTCTGAGAGGACAACAGCACGTCTGTTAGCTGTTAGCTGTTAGCTGGCGTCTGAGAGGAAAACAGCACGTCTGTTAGCTGTTAGCTGTTAGCTGTTAGCTGGCGTCTGAGAGGACAACAGCACGTCTGTTAGAAGCTGGCGTGGAAGTGTTTACGACTCCCCGGCAGCTCATTGGCCGGATGCATCCACCTGACTGATGGAAACCACTCCCACTCACAATAGCTGAACAAAGCTTCTGTTGACTGCATGAAGTTCCTAAGAGCCCATTTCCCCCAAAACCATCAACCAATCAACCAATCAATCAATCATCCAACCAACCAATCAATCATCCAATCAACCAATCAATCAATTATCCAACTAACCAATCAATCAATCAATCATCCAACCAATCAATCAATCAACCAACCAATCAACCAACCAACCAATCAATCAATCAACCATTCAATCAATCAATCAATCAATCAATCAACCATTCAATCAATCAATCAATCAATCAATCAATCATCCAATCAATCAACCAATCAATCAATCAATCAATCAATAAACCAATCAATCAATCATCCAATCAATCAACCAATCAATCAATCAATCAACCAATCAATCAATCAATCAATCAATTAACCAATCAACCAATCAATCAATCAATCAATCAACCATTCAATCAATCAATTATCCAACCAACCAATCAATCAATCAATCAATCATCCAACCAATCAATCAACAAATCAATCAACCAATCAATCAATCATCCAATCAATCAATTAACCAATCAATCAACCAATCAACCAATCAATCAACCAATCAATCAATCAATCAATCAATCAACCAATCAACCAGGTCAGAGGTCAGGGCCCGTGGTGCCACCCGGGTCCCCGGGTCCTGATGTCGGAGCCCTGCGATTGGCCGACTCACCGTGGCAGGTGCAGCGGGAGGTGCGATGGAACCGCGGCGAGACGAAGCTGAGCCGGGCGGTGCTGTAGGCGGCCGGGTGGAGCGGTTCCAGGACGATGTTCTCCACGCACCGGGCCCCCCCCCGGCACTCCAGGCCAGAACAGTTCTTGTCCAGGATGGCCGACACCCTCAGCAGCTCCTCCAGGTGGCGCCGCGCCGCGCTCAGCTTCTGGGTGAGGTAGGCGGCCTTGTAGTAGCCCCCGCCCCCCCCTGACCCCCCCGCCCCCACCGCCAGCAGCAGGTCCAGCTGCCGGGTCCCGCCCACCGGCTGCAGGCCCAGCAGGTGCAGCGTGTCAGCCGGCGAGGCGGCACAGGCGGCCCGCAGGACCTTCAGGACGGCGCTCAGGTGGGCGGAGACAAAGTCCTGCGGCGTGACGCTCTCGAAGCGCACCGTCACCGCCTCCTGCAGCATGGGGGGCGTGGCCTGCTCCACGCGGATGTCCACCGCCACCGGGACGGTGAAGCGGCCGTCGCTAACGCTGGCGTTGAGGGCGTAGCGCCCGGCGTCCAGCCCCCCCAGCGCCACGATGCGGCCGTCGCGGGGCCCGATCTTGAAGAGGCTGCGCTGGGCCGGGAGGGCGTGGCCAAAGGTCAGGGCGTCGTGGGGGTCTGCGTCGCTGGCGTGCAGCTGGCCGATGACCCCGCCCGGGAACTCGTCCTCCAGGGTCACGATGTGGATCTCCAGAGGCCAGACCGCCGGTGGGTGGAGACTCTCCTCGATGACCCGCACGCTCAGCGAGGAGACGGAGGAGAGGCGGGGCTTCCCCGAGTCCGTCACCTGCCAGGGAGCCAGAAGGTGAGAGGATCAGAGAGCTGCGTTCTGATTGGTGGATTCCTGGATCGACCCGTCGATCCCAAACGTCTGTCAGATTTCCACAACTGCACACACTGCAGAAATAAGTCCCGCCTTCCACACGTTTTTGGGCCTCTCAGTTCCACCTTGTGAAGCCGAGGCAGTCCAATGGGTTAGGGTTAGGGTTGGGTAGGGTTGGGTTGGGGGGTTAGGGTTAGGGTTGGGTAGGGTTGGGTAGGGGGGTTATGGGTTAGGGTTGGGTAGGGTTGGCTATGGTAGGGTAGGGGGGTTAGGGTTGGGTAGGGTTGGGTTGGGGGGTTAGGGTTAGGGTTAGGGTTAGGGTTGGGTAGGGTTGGGGTTAGGGTTAGGGTTGGGTAGGGTTGGGTTGGGGGGTTAGGGTTAGGGTTAGGGTTGGGTAGGGTTGGGGTTAGGGTTAGGGTTAGGGTTAGGGTTGGGTAGGGTTGGGTTGGGGGGTTAGGGTTAGGGATGGGTAGGGTTGGGTTGGGGGGACTCTTCTACAACAGTTCTAAGAAGAACACGATGGACTTGGCAGAACAAAGAGGGGTAAAAGCATCGCAGGATTCAAAGACTTTGGCACGAACGCATCGACGAGTCGAACCCTGAATGTGTGAGGAGTGACGGAGGAAAAGAGGAACGGGTGAATATTTTCATCCGTTCATCATCGCCATGAACCACAGGAAGAGATCTCCCAGGGTCTCCTAGCATGACGGAGTCCCAGTGAACCTCTGTCATACTAGGGTTTCCTAGCAGAGTCCCAGTGAAGCTCTGCACTGGGACTCTGCTGGGAAACCCTAGTATGACAGAGTCCCAGTGCAGAGGTTCACTGGGACTCTGCTCGGAAACCCTAGTATGACAGAGGTTCACTGGGACTCTGTCATGCTAGGAAACCCTAGTATCCCTAGAGTCCCAGTGCAGAGGTTGTGACAGTGCTGAGTGCAGAACAGTTGGACGACCTGAAGACCTCACACAGAACCACAGCTTGTGGACCGAACTTCAAGCACTGTTGGGAACCCTGGAGGCGGAC
Source organism: Nelusetta ayraudi (assembly GCF_046127955.1). Lineage (NCBI taxonomy): Eukaryota > Metazoa > Chordata > Actinopteri > Tetraodontiformes > Monacanthidae > Nelusetta > Nelusetta ayraudi. The sequence goes on from NW_027466061.1 coordinate 29,004,858, forward strand.
CAGAAGGTACTGCGAGCTGACCTGTATCTGAAGTACATATTCAGTCGCGTGGCTCCGCCTCAGCAGTTTGTTGGCCACCAAGGTTCCGTCGTTCTCAAGGACGAACTCTTGACCGTCGTTCCCAGACAGGATGTGGAACTGGTAGGGGGCGCCGTTCTGGAGGGAGTCCTCGTCTGTGACGGCCAACGTCAGGATGCTGGTGCCCACTGGCTTGTTTTCCTGGGGACAGACAGACAGACAGAGAGAGAGACAGACAGAGAGACAGACAGAGAGACAGACAGAGAGACAGACAGACAGAGAGACAGAGAGACAGACAGACAGACAGACAGACACTGTTAGAGCTCCGTCAACTCTGAAGACAACAAACAGCAGTGAACATCGAGGAGACCGCAAGGCCTCAGAGCTGCTGACCTCCCAGAGGACACCAGGAGTTCTGAACACTGACACCAGGAGTTCTGAACACTGACACCAGGAGCTCTGAACACTGACACCAGGAGTTCTGAACACTGACACCAGGAGCTCTGAACACTGACACCAGGAGCTCTGAACACTGACACCAGGAGTTCTGAACACTGACACCAGGAGCTCTGAACACTGACACCAGGAGCTCTGAACACTGACACCAGGAGTTCTGAACACTGACACCAGGAGCTCGGTCTGAACCCAATGCAAGTCCGTTCAAATAAACCCAACAACAGGACATCATTGATGAGGAAGATGAAGAGGTCATCATCGTCATCATCGTCATCATTGTCATCATTGTCATCAAAGCAATAGATGGACATGGTTTGTCATGGGACCGACCTGTGTGACGGTGGTCAGGCTGCTCAGGGAGAAAGTGGGCGGGTTGTCGTTCACGTCTAAGACGTCTACGTTGACCGTCGCGGTCGAAGACATCGCCGGAACTCCTCGGTCCACGGCCAGGACCGTTAGCGAGTAGTTGGGAATCTGACAGAACAAAAACAAAGTATAACAAGGCCGTGTTAGCGAGCACGCTAAAGAAACACAGAGCAAACAGACTGAAAGTAACTCATGTTAATAACTGATTGATCTGTCATAGAATTAAGAGGGTGCAAACTCACTGGGTTCCCCCAAGTTCTGCAAATAAGGAATTCTAATGATCACGGCAACTGAAGTGGGATTAGCGGATATGGGAATAGCGTAGCTAGCAGTGCAGGAAGTTCACAGTGGCCGACATCAAGACACGCTGACTCGAAGTAAAACTCACTAGTATCACTAAACTGTCTGGACTCTTACTGGACTCTTGCTGGACTGTTACTGGACTCTTACTTCTGGACTCTTACTGGACTCTTACCGGACTCTTACTGGACTCTTACTGGACTCTTACTGGACTCTTACTTCTGGACTCTTACTGGACTCTTACTGCTGGACTGCAACACCCGAGGCCGGGCCACTCGAGGACCTTCGTGTGAGTGAGAGCCTTTACTCACTGTCTCACGGTCCAGTTGCTTATTGACCTTGAGGAGTCCACTGACTGAATCCATCACAAACTGGTTGCCTTGGTCTCCGCGAATGATGGAGTACAGAACAGCGCCATTGAGACGACTGTCTGCGTCTTCTGCCACCACCTGGGTTAGGGTTAGGGTAGGGTTAGGTACCAACACAGACAGGTGCAACTGGAACATCAAGTTCTAACGTAGCAATGTACTGAAATGGAAATCATCTGCACGGAATGGAATGGAATTTGCAGGTGAAATCTAATTTGATTCACGTTGGTCAACCTTTGATTATTGATTATTGATCAGAATTCTTTACAATCAAAACCCCTACGAAGAAGAAAACCACAGGGGCTGTGCCATTGCCCGGTGTGGGGTGGCCAGGGCCCCACCCAGGAGCCAGGCCTGGGGTTGGGCTCGCATGTGAGCACACGGTAGCCGGGCCATTGGCCACGAGGCCCAGCTGGGCTCAGTGGGAACAAGCGATGGGGGTTCAGGTGCAAGGTGGGACGGGCGGCAGTCGAGGTTGAAGGCCTTGATGACCCGGGCCTTGGAAACGGCCTCTAGCTGTAGGGACGTGTCACCTCGCTGGGGGGGAGGAGCTTGTGAGGGAGGTTGAGAGGTACTGGCTCGATGGGAGGGGTGCTGGGTGGTGCTCTGACTGGGGACTCCATGGTTCTGCTGGGGGACTTAAACACCCATACGGGCCGATCTGAACCCGAACGCTGTGCCGTACCGGCAGGACCGCCCTTTGTCAAGGCCAGGGGCCGGGGGGGGGGTGTTCAGTTGGCTGCTCTGGGAACCACATGATTGCATCTCTGCTCTTTGCAGATGATGTCATCGTGTTGGCGCCACTGAGCGAGGACCTCCAATGTTTGCTGGGGCGGTTTTCAGCTGAGAGTGAAGCAGGGAGGAGCCTCAGCTTGGAGGGGCCTCAGCTGGGAGGAGCCTCAGCAGGGAGCACTGCATGAAAAGGGCCGTATCCGGAAATATCCGGGCACAGTAAAGTTCAGGCAAACCTGCTGTTTCCCGGAGGTATCCGGAAGTATGCAGCAATGTGTTACGCGGACAGGCAAATTCCTGAATACAGCAGGTTTTCAGGAAGCTACCAGACGAAAGTCATTAGCTGGTGGCTTGGCCTTTCACATGCAAATTATATGGATGGGGGGTGTGGGGGGCTGAGTACATATTCCACATGCAGTGTGACCTGCCATTGTTCTACTTCACGCTTCAGTGGAGACACGTGACTGTAATCAACCAATGGGAGCGTTTCGTCCGACGTCAGGGGTGAAGAGCGAACTACGTCCACAGTAACAACCAACTCCAATAGTTCACTGTAGTTGTTACTCATTTCTCGCTGAGGATGTCCTGCAAACGAAGCCTGGATTTCTGCGGAACCATTTCCACCTCTCCTGCACCCTTCATGCAGATGAGCAGTCCCAACGCAGTGAAGGCCATATTCACAAAGCTGGAGGCGTTCATGGACACTGTAAATAAGCGGCTGGACAGGATGGAGTCGATGCTTTGCAAGGTCAGAGAGGAACTCAAGGTCACCAGAGGAAAGGAGCCGGCATCCAAGAAGAAACTGCTCTGCTTCAGTAAGTTTGTTTTAGTTGCCCGGTGTGTGTGTGTGTGTGTGTGTGTGTGTGTTTTATATATATATATATATATATGATTACTGGTATTTTACACTTTTACGTTGCTGCCTATGGAATGGACCGATTATTAGGTTACTTTATCCCATGTGATTGTGAAATTAACCTTCATACTTTTCCCGCTCTTTTTACAGGAAGCCGTGCAAAGGTTGCACAATGGCGAAAACAACACGCACAGATATGATCCACAGACATGGTAAGATAAGGTTTTTGTTGGTGGAAATATTATTTCATGTGTAATTCCAGCCTGTGCCTTCATTTCTCCAGGCCATTATACCCTCCTAACACCTGGCTTCCTTTGTTCCACAGTGTATCACCCCCCCACCACCACCAGGGGGTGACAACACATCTTTGGAGGGAAGTTTCCTTGGCTCTGGGATGTGGAGCCTGAAGTCACAGTGGGTGAGTCACAATGTCCAATGGCTCTAAACATAAAATAAACCGAGACTTAAAATCAGTTTCATTTATCAAAACATCTTTCTCTCTTCTCTCTCACACCGCTCTACTGTATATGCTGAGTTTGATAATGAATTAAAGCCATTTCTTGTCTCTAGCATCCTGCAAGACGGACTTGGAGACGATTCAGTTACAGGAAGAACCAGGATGAGAATCGCAGAAGAAAGAGGAGAGCAGGATTGCTGCACGCATGAGGCAAAGGAAGAGAAGAGTGAGTGAGACCACATGTCCCCATGTAGTAACATGTAGTAACATGTAATAACATGTAGTAACATGTAGTAACATGTAATAACATGTAGTAACATGTAGTAACATGTAGTAACATGTAGTAACATGGGGAAATGACTTAATTAAGAGTAACTTTATTAACTCTGCCCCACTTTGATGTGTTCAGTGGTCTAACTCCTGTTTTCCCTGTGCTTATGCAGCTGTACAACGTGAGAGCTGGTGTCCTCCAAACTGGGGAAGAGGCCTTGTGGGGGACTGTAACAGTGGACCTCATGTCCCAAGAGGAGGACTCCATCTGGGATGGAAGGCCAGTGTGGGTTGTCCGGCCTCCACCCCCCAGTGTGGGTTGTCCGGCCTCCACCCAGTGTGGGTTGTCCACCCTCCACCCCGCAGTGCAGAGTTGTCCACACTGTGTGGTGTGCTCCAGCAGAGCCTGGACATTGACCAGAAATATGTTGTAACTCACCAGCAGAGACTTGATTGACTTGAGGCCAAAGGCCACTAGTGTCTTTTAAATCGCACATGCAGCAGCAGTGCTCGTATTGTGTGTGAATTCTATTGTCCTTTGAAATAAAGCTTTTTGATCAGAAAAACATGTGTGTAATTCATCTTTGGGTGACATATATGTACATTATACATATGATAATATACTAATAATAATAAATAAAAGGAATAAAATATATACAATAATAAAAATAATATGTAAATTTAAATTAAAAATAACAAGCTCCTCCCTACACACTGGACCAATGGGAAGGGTTTTTTATAGGAGGGGCAAGACATTGTTCCACCTATCCAGAGGAAGACTGTTGACCAAGGTCAACCTAGCAAGCACCCAGGGGATTATTCACCATGGCAACCAGGTGTGAAATACAAATAGCTGTGGCCCCCACCAAGACTGGTATGTATCCAGGAGTATCCAGGAGTATCCAGGAGTATCCAGGAGTATCCCTACACACTGGACCAATGGGAAGGGGTTTTTATAGGAGGGGCAAGACATTGTTCCACCTATCCAGAGGAAGACTGTTGACCAAGGTCAACCTAGCAAGCACCCAGGGGATTATTCACCATGGCAACCAGGTGTGAAATACAAATAGCTGTGGCCCCCACCAAGACTGGTATGTATCCAGGAGTATTCAGGAGTATCCAGGAGTATTCAGGAGTATTCAGGAGTATCCAGGAGTATTCAAGAGTATCCAGGAGTATTCAGGAGTATCCAGGAGTATCCAGGAGTATCCAGGAGTATCCAGGAGTATTCAGGAGTATGCAGGAGTATTCCGGTCCGTGTAACAACAGGGATACTCCTGGATACTCCTGAAAATCTGGGCTGTATCCAGGAGTTTACAG
>NW_027466061.1:29015000-29040000 GCF_046127955.1 Nelusetta ayraudi
TGAATCTGTCCACGTTGTTGACGATAGAGTAAACAACGTGACCGTCCTGTCCGGGATCAGCGTCTGTGGCCTTGATCTGGGGAACAGGACACAAGCACAAACAGGAAGTGCAGTCAACAATGACACAAAGCACAAAAAGGAAGTGCAGTCAACAATGACACAAAGCACAAACAGGAAGTGCAGTCAACAATGACACAAGCACAAACAGGAAGTACAGTCAACAATGACACAAGCACAAACAGGAAGTGCAGTTCCACATCGTTTACCTCAACAACTTTGGTTCCCACTGGAGAATTCTCTTTCACTTCTGCCACGTACACGTTCTGCTCAAACACCGGAGCGTAGAGGTTGGCACAGCGCACTGTGACCAGAACCTGTGCGGTGCTGGTGAAGACCCGGTCCGACACGGAGACGTACAGACTGTAGAACGGCTCCATTCTTTGCTTGTGGTGGCTTGACAGAGTGAGAACTCCGCTCTTTCTATCGACGACAAACAGCATCCTCTCGTTGCCCGAAACGATGCTGTACTCCAACTCGTCGACGTCTGAGCCGTCGGCGTCCGAGGCCTGGACGCAGGTCACAAAGTGACCTCGAGGGGCCAGCTCGTCGACGTGCGCTTCGTAGATCAGCTGGTTGAAAACTGGAGGGTTGTCGTTGATGTCGGTGACCGCGACCGCGACCGAGACTTCGCTGCTCAGCGCCGGGAAGCCGTTGTCCGTGGCCCTCACGGTGAAGACGTACCTCTGGACCAGCTCGTGGTCCAGCGCGCGGGCCGTGAGAATCAAGCCACTGCTGCTGTCAATGTGAAAGTGGTCTGCGCCGTTTGTCCCGCCGGACAGGATTTGGTAGCGGACCACGTTGTTCCTGACGGAGTCCTCGTCGGTCGCGACGACCCGGAGCGCTGGAGTGCCGATGGTTGACGTTTCTGACAGGACCGCCCTGTACAGCGCTTCCTGAAAGACGGGGGGGTTGTCGTTCACATCTTGGACCTGAAGGTCGACACTGACCTCTGCGTGAGCACCGGTCAGTGAGTCCGTGGCCCTGACGCTCAGGTGGTGGGACGACGCTGTTTCGTAGTCCAGGGGATGGATGACGCTCAAGACTCCGGTGTTGAAACCAACGTCAAACTGAACAGACGGGTCCCCGTCAATAATGGTGTAGATGATGTTCTGGCCTCTGGGACTGGAGGCGTTGATGCCGAGGATGGGCGTGTGCACCAACACGTCTTCATTGACGACGCTGGAGTAGAAGGACTTGTCGAAGGCCGGCATTGCTTTGTTGACCACAGAGATTGGGAACTCTGCGACGGACGAGAGAGGCGGATTACCGCCGTCGGTAGCGGAAACCAGCATGTGGAAGTCCACATTGCACAGGTCAGACTCGAAAGCTCTCCTCAGGGTGAGACTGCCCGTTTGTTGGTGGATCTCAAAGTGGCCGTAGTCATTTCCGAGGGAGTACGAGACCTCCCCATTAACACCTTTGTCCTTGTCTACCGCCATCACCCTGCAAATCAAGGATCCCGGTTTAGCATCGACTTGAACCGCTGCATAATAGGGAAGTCCGACAAACACAGGGACATTGTCGTTGGCGTCCTCGACTTGGACCGAGACTAAAACTCTGGCTACGTGCAGGTGGTCGAGCTCCCTTCTCGCCTCGACGACCAGTTCGTAGGAGTCTTTCTCCTCTCGGTCAAACGGGAACCCGGTGGTTTGGATCACTCCAGAAGTGGGGCGGATCTGAAAATAGTTGCGGCCATTCAACAAAGAGTATCTCAATGGTTCGTTCAAACGGTTGCCTACAGCATTGACGACCGCCACCGTGGTGATATCCGACAAGTTCTCCGGTATCGTCGATGAGTAAACGCTTTGGACGAATCTGAGACCCGAGTCCAGAGCTTGTTTCACAAAGATGCTCACCAAAGCTGTGCTGGAAAATTTACCGTCTGAAACTTTGACAGTGAAGTGGAAATGTTGCTTGGAAAAGTTGCTGTGTTTGACCGCGATGACTCCACTGGAAGGGTTAATGGCAAAGTCCTCCAGTGCTCCCTCAGTGAAGGAGTAGGTGAGGTCGGCGGAGACGTCTCTATCGGGATCCGTGGCCGAAACCCGCAGAGCTTCGACGCCCTCGTACGTGGGGAACAGCAGCACGGTTTCATAGGCCGTCTGGGTGAAACACGGCGGGGAATCGTTGGTGTCGATCACTCGTATGGTGACTTCAGTCGGACTGTCTGCCGTCAGCTGGGGCCGACCACTGTCCGTCACGTGAACGTGGAAGCGGAAGCTCTTGTGCGTCTCGTGGTCCAGATTGGCGACTGTTCGAATTAAGCCGGTTCTCGAGTCTATTGAAAAGAACTCTTTCGCTTCCTCCTCAACCACTTGATAGAGCAGCAGTCCGTTGAGGTTGCTGTCAGCGTCGGTAGCCTTGACGACCAGCGGTGAGTCGTCTGCGTTCAGTACAATGCTACCGACCGGTGCTGCCTCGCTCACGCTTCCAGAATAGAGGAGCTGTTTGAAAACGGGCCAGTTGTCGTTCTCGTCCTTGACTTGAATCAATAAAGTTGCGTTTGACAGCGCACCGGCCATATTGACGGCCTGGACTATCAGCGCGTATGACGCCACGCTCTCAAAATCCAGGGAGCGGTGGGTCGTAACCACGCCGCTGTACTGGTTTATTCTGAAGGCGGAGTCAGCGTTGCCCTGCTTGAATTCGTACGTGAGGGTGGACTTGCTGACTGCGCTGACGACGGCAACGGACGTGCCCGCCGTGGCGTACTCTGTGACCTCAGCGTGGTACACGGGCTGAGAGAACTTTGGGGCGGCGTCGTCGGGGACGGTGACGGAGATGTGCACCGACGCGGTGCTGGACAAGGGAGGGGAACCGCCGTCGGTGGCTCTGACGGTCAGCGCGTATCGAGCCGCCCTGGACAAGTCCAGGTCGTGGGCGACGCTGATAGAACCCGTGTGTGGCTCGATGTGAAAGGCGTCTCCGTTGTTTCCTGTTTGAAAAACAAGTGAGAAAGTCGTGACTTTTAATTTAGATGAGAACAAAAAAAAAAAGTAATCTTGAAAAGGTTGGGTTAGGGTTAGGGTTAAGGGTTAGGGTGCCCACCAGAATCAATGGAGTAGTGCAGCTGTGCATTCTTCCCTTTGTCTTTGTCCACTGCAGTGACCCAGACCACGGCCGAGCCCACTGCTGCCGACTCGTACACGGTTCCCGTGTACGCAGCGCTGGTGAACAGAGGCACGTGGTCGTTCCTGTCCTCCACTTCGATGAGCACACGAGCCAAATTCATCCTGAACGGGAATTCTTGGTCCTGCACCTTTAAATGATAAAACGTAAACGTAAACAACCGTCAACCTTCAGAATCATCGTAGCAACAACAACATGAAAGAGTGCCCGTGATGAAGCACAGTGGAAGGTCATTTTACTTCGAGTCACTCTGGGCAGAAAAACAAATGAGTCACCACGGGATTCCTACGGTGGCCCTGAAGGCTCACAGACAAAACACAAACTCCACAACACACTGGACCAAATACTGCTGACGAGAAGCATCAAAGGTTTGTCTGTATCACAGTGTCTCCTGTCCACAGTCCTACCGTGCAACCCCTGTGTACCCTGTATAACCTGTGTACCCTGTGTACCCCTGTATAACCTGTGTACCCTGTATACCCTCTGTACCCTGTATACCCTGTGTACCCTGTGTACCCCTGTATAACCTGTGTACCCCTGTATAACCTGTGTACCCTGTATACCCTGTATACCCTGTGTACCCTGCGTACCCCTGTGTACCCTGTATACCCTGTGTACCCTGTGTACCCTGCGTACCCCTGTGTACCCTGTATACCCTGTATAACCTGTGTACCCTGTGTACCCTGTATACCCTGTATAACCTGTATAACCTGTGTACCCTGTGTACCCTGGAAGCTCACAGATCAAGACAAACCCCCACAAGGCAACGCAGAGTGTGTGAAGAATTGTTCCTGGGAACCAAAATTGGTGAAATATTCAGCGACATTCCTAAAATAATCACAAGTTAACAAGCAACCAGTGAGATTAAACACGCAGGAGGCTCAGAATGAGAATGAGCCGGACCCACCATGACGGTCAGGATGTGCTGGACGCAGGCCTCGCGGTCCAGCGGCTGACTAGTGGAGATGGTCCCCAGACTGGGGTGAATACGGAAGAGGTTCAAGCTGCTGGGGTCGATGGAGCTTTGCAGAGAGAACTTCAGACGGTGGTGCCCATCCAGGTCAGAAGCCACAACCTGGAGGACCTCCGTGTCTGGTTGCAAGTCTTCAGAAACAGTGACTTCGTAGGTGGGCTGGGAGAAGACAGGAGGATTGTCGTTGTTGTCCACCACCGTGATATAAACCTGGAACACGAGGAAGGACAGCAGGAGACATGAGGGCCGGACTGGTGCTGATTGGATGGAGCTGCACTGCTGCACACACCGGAGGCGGAGCTTCTAAATTAACACCGGGTGAGGTTTTCTCCGACCCCTCCTCAACAGGACTCTCTTGGTCAGACCCTGGGTTGACCCAGACCCACACTGAGAGCCACCGGGGCAGCGGCTCAACCTGATCCAAAACATGGAACAAGCCCCCGGACACCAGGCCTCACTTTCTAAAGACTCGCTTCTCCACATGATCAACCACCCCACCCCACCCCCACCCCCACCCCATACACACACACACACACACACACACACCATCCAACTGTACCTCCTCTCACTCCCAGACACACAGACAGACACACACAGACAGACACACACTGTACCTGTGTGTATGCAGTGTTGCTTCCGTCAGTGGCCTGCAGTGTGAGGTTGTATGAAGAGCACTGCTCAGCATCCAGGCTCCTGGCAGTGACGATGGTCCCCGCAGCAGCAGCAGCAGCAGCAGCAGCAGTTCCATCATCACTGGTTCCACCTACTGCACAGAGACACGCAAAGAGAAAACAACATGTAGTAATAAAAACTGTGTATTTAATAATGATTGTGTTCCAGAGCAGAAGAGCCCTGACGTTGAATCATGTGACTGTGCATCCGTGTTCGTCGTCTCCAATAAGATCACAGGTTACACCATCACGTATCCATGGTACCATCCCGTATCCATGGTACCATCCCGTATCCATGGTACCATCACATATCCATGGTTGCTCTCATGTCCATTTGTCTGAGATGTGTGAATCCATGCATCTGCTTTCCTGCAATACAGCAGCGGTCCAGCAGGTGGCAGCAGGCGTTTAATTTTTCATTTATTATCTATTTATTTCTACTGTTCTATTTTGCTTATCCCAATTTATTCATTGTATTATTAAGACTGTATTTCTTAAATATTTGTGAGTATGATTTTTATTTTACATTGTGATTTATTTAATGTTATTTCTGGTCCCCTAAAGCAACGACTAATTTGGCCACAGTTTGGAAGAACCACACAGCATGCAAAGGCAAGTGGTGTTTCCACTGGATATTTGAAGGCTATGCTGGGTGGACTCCCACCCAGTAGGGGGCGCTGTAGGGGTCAGCATAGCTCCCCTCGGGGGAATATTATATTATAATATATATGGAAATATTCAATTTAAATGCTTAAATCTGCGGATTTTTCAGCACTCAATATTAGCCAGTGGAGTGTGTGTGTGTGTGTGTGTGTGTGTGTGTGTGTGTGTGTGTGTGTGTGTGTGTGTGTGTGTGTGTGGGAGGGGGGGGCACTACACTGGTATTGGTCAAGCCACAAGTCAGTCCAACAGCAGCTCATTGTCTGGTCATGAAGAAGCTGTGAGCAAGGTGGATGAGGTTCTTCCTACCTTCCAGTGAACAGTTCCTGGTACATGGGTTTGGTAGAACGTAGAACACCTCACGAGACGACCTGGGAGCTTCAGGGGGAGAGAGAGAGAGAGGGAGAGAGAGGGGGGGGGGAGACAGAGGAGGGGGGAGGGGGGAGAGAGAGAAGAGGGAGGGGGGAGGGAGAGAGAGGGGGGGAGATAGAGGGAGAGAGAGAGAGGGGTGGAGAGAGATGGGGGAGAGAGGGAGAGAGAGAGAGGGGGAGAGAGCGAGAGAGAGAGGGGGGAGAGGGAGAGAGCGAGAGAGAGAGGGGGGAGAGGGAGAGAGAGAGAGGGAGAGGAGGAGAGATAGAGGGGGGAGAGAGAGAGAGAGAGGGGGGAGAGAGAGAGAGGGGGAGAGACAGAATGAGACGAAGCCCTCCAGAATGAAGTGATCAGGAAGAGAGGAACACAGATGACCAGGATGGTGGATGGATGGTTGGATGATGGATGGATGGATGATGGTTGGGTGATGGATGGATGGTGGTTGGGTGATGGTTGGGTGATGGATGGATGATGGATGGATGGTTGGATGATGGATGGATGGTGGTTGGGTGATGGATGGATGATGGATGGATGGTTGGATGATGGATGATGGATGGATGGATGATGGTTGGGTGATGGATGATGGATGGATGGATGATGGTTGGGTGAAGGATGGATGATGGATGGGTGGTTGGATGATGGATGGATGATGGATGCTGGTTGGATGATGGATGGATGATGGTTGGGTGATGGTTGGGTGATGGATGGATGATGGATGATGGTTGGATGATGGATGATGGATGGATGGATGATGGTTGGGTGATGGATGGATGATGGATGGATGATGGATGGATGTTGACTCCATCCTCTTCAACCAGTGTCCAACACTGCATTTTACCGGTGAAGTCGAGCCAGAACCGTGCAGAACTCTGTGTCAGCGAGACCACGCCCACCACCGCCGCCACGCTGCTGTTCTCCATGACGGTGAAGTTGTAGAAGGGCTCCTGGAAAGCCAGTGGGCGGAGCCTGGAGGGAGGAGGCTGCCGGATGGATTCCAGGTGCAGCTGAGCGGTGGAAGACTTTGGGGGAGAACCGGCGTCCACGGCTCTGATCTGCAGAGGAAGCACAGGAGTACGGCTGCACTGCAACCACCGAGTGTGTAGAAGCAAAGCACAGAAACTCAGCCTGGGTTTGGTGGAGCGTTTCATTGTGACCGGCTTCAACTGTGCCTTACTTGTGAGGGACGTGTGTGTGTGTGTGTTTGTGTGTGTGTATGTGTGTGTACGTTATTAATATCATAACTTTACAGATGAAACGTCAGTTCTTGTTTTTGGAGTTTGTCAAATAATTTCCCTTGAAAAATGCCACTTTTGTGTGTGTTTTTCTTCTTTGTGGCACATTCTGGAATGACGTGATCGTTACTTTTGGAGCGACTCAGAAAACTACGGTACTTATGTGTACATGCACACGCCCCTACAGTCAGAATGTGGTAGTTTCCCGCAGCCGAGGCCTTTCGCGAGAACACGACTCCGCTCCGGGCGTCGATGGAGAACCTCCCCTCGTGGTTCCCGTCCACGATGCCGTAGGAGAGCCGAGCGTTGGAGCCTTCGTCCGGGTCGAAGGCCGACACCCTGAACAAGGCCTCGGCCTTCCTCCTTCGCTCTCTCTCCGCTACCTGGACCTTGTAGACCTGCTGGGAGAAGACGGGCTGGTTGTCGTTCTGGTCCAGGACTCGGACCATCGCCCAGGCGGTGCTGTGTCTCGGACTTTCGCCGCCATCTGACACCAGAACCTGCAGAACAGAGGTGGAGTTGAAGGAATTCAACGCCGTGAGTGAGCGGTGGCTTTGGTTGCAACCGCTGTCTATTTCATTCCTTTCTATATTCTATCTTCTATCTTCTAGATTCTATCTTCTAGATTCTAGATTCTATCTTCTAGATTCTATCTTCTATCTTCTAGATTCTATCTTCTATCTTCTAGGTTCTATCTTCTAGATTCTATCTTCTATCTTCTAGATTCTATCTTCTAGATTCTAGATTCTATCTTCTAGATTCTAGATTCTAGATTCTATCTTCTAGATTCTATCTTCTAGATTCTATCTTCTATCTTCTAGGTTCTATCTTCTAGATTCTATCTTCTATCTTCTATCTTCTATCTTCTATCTTCTGTCTTCTATCTTCTATATTCTATCTTCTATCTTCTATATTCTATCTTCACTCTCCACACCAGGGCGGGACGCTTGTCAACATTTGCTGAGCTCCTGTATGATGGCACATTCACTGCTTGATTTCAATGTTTAGATTCTTCATTGAGTTAAAAGAAAACAATGAGACGCCAACATTCCCAACATTCCCAACATTCCTGAGTGAAAGGAGGCAGAAATAAGAATCTTTTTTAACAATAATAATACTAACTACTAATAATACTAACTACTAATAATACTACTATAATACTAACTACTAATAATACTAACTACTAACGACTACTAACTACTAATAAAACTACTTCTACTATTAATTCTACTCTTGGTCCATTTTGCCTTCCATACTTCAACAAACCAAAACATCTGACAGCATTCTGATTATTTTTCATGACAGTCAGAGAAAAACACATTTCTTCAACTTTCTGGCTTTTATTGTTCTTTTAAACTTAATATTGATCTGGATTCTTTGCTTTCTTTGTTCAGATGATTCCTTAAACTGATTCCCAATCACTTTGGTTCTGAATCATCTCGTATCCTTTAAATCCTACTTGCTCTCTTTTTTAAAATCTACCTTAAATACTGGGTTCCAGTACCTGAAACACTATTTGTATTCATACGTATGTAAAGCCTTTACCAAAATAAAAGTCATAACTCAAGCAAAATATTGCACACTGGAGCTTTACTGGGCCCTGAACAGGGTTAGCACGAGGGTTTCCAGGCCAGTTAGGGTTAGGGTTAGGCTGCGATTGACTCAGTTTAGGGTTGGGGTTAGGGTTTCCAGGGCTAGGGTTAGGCCTAGGGTTGGGGTTAGGGTTTCCAGGGCTAGGGTTAGGCCTAGGGTTGGGGTTAGGGTTTCCAGGCCTAGGGTTAGGCCCAGGGTTAGGGTTAGGGTTGGAGTTAGGCTGCAATTGACTCAGTTAGGGTTAGGGTTAGGGTTAGGGTTTCCAGGCCTTTCCAGAACAACATTAAAAACAATCACAAAACCTTGAAGGTTTTTTGGATTGTTGTTCTCTCCTAGAACGAGTGCACACACACACACACACACACACACACACAAGCACACAGTGCCGCACCTCCAACATGTGCTCCATTTGTTGCTCACGATCCAGTTTTCTGGAGGTTGTGGTGATGAGACCTGTGAGGGAAAACAGACCAATCAGCATACAGATTGATGAAAATCATTACACAACATAAAGAAAGCCTAAAATCTCAAGTTGAACATCAGGAATAGAAACAAACACTCACAACAAACACTCACACGCACAATAAGACTTGAATGATCGACTGTGATGTCACTTTTAAAGATGGGACAGCTCGATAGATAGATGGATGGATGGATAGATGGATAAATAGATAGATGGATGATAGATGGATGGATAGATGGATAGATAGATAGATAGATAGATGATAGATGGATGGATAGATAGATAGATAGGTGATAGATGGATAGATAGATGGATAGATAGATGGATAGATAGATAGATAGATAGATAGATAGATAGATAGATAGAATGAACAAATCACAAGAATCCCTCCTCCTTACCAGTCTGACTGTTGATGGAGAAGAAGTTGTGGGCGTTCCCACTGACGATGCGATAGCTGAGCCGGTCTGCAGAGGTCGGAGGCATTGGGCCGTCTGGGTCTTGCGCTTGGATTCGAACCACAGACACGTCCGGGGGAGAGTTCTCCAGCACCGCCGGCCAATACAGCGGCTCTGAAGTCAGCGGCGCGTTGTCGTTCACGTCCTCCACCTGGACGAAGACCTCCAGGGTGGCACACTGGGGAACCACGCCTCGGTCTGTGGCGTAGACCGTGAGCCAGTAGGAGTCCTTGGTCTCGCGATCCAGCACGTCGGTGGTGTAGATCGTCCCTGACACAGAGAGACACAGTGGTCCACCATCACTGCCGATGGACTCTCAGGTTCCTGAGCCTGGAACCCTGACAGCAGGACCTGCAGGTTGAGGGTCTTTGACCAAACACTGGCTGTAAATTCACCGTTAAAACTTAACACACCTGTTCCTTCGTCGATGGCAAACAACCCGAGCCCGGTTCCGTCGTGAATGGAGTACTGGATTTCACCGTCTTTGCCCGAGTCCTCGTCGCTAGCGGAGACCTGCACCACGGTAGTTCCGATGCTGGAGTTCTCTCTGACCAGTCCCGTCACAGCGAAGTCGGTGAAGTACGGAGCCCGGAGGTTTTCGTTCACATCCACGACCTCGACCTCCACATGAGTGACGGAGAGAAGAGACACGGGCTTGCCCCTGTCCTTAGCCTTGACTGTGAGGTTGTAGAACTGCTGGCTCTCGTAGTCCAGTTCCTTCATCAGGCGAATGACTCCACTGGCCTTGTCGATCTCAAACCACCCACTGTAGTCACTGGCGAGGGAGAACCTGACCTGACCTCCCAACCCCAAGTCTGGGTCCTGGGTTTCAAGCCAAGCCACAACGGTCCCTACAGGGAGGTCCTCGCGAGCCCTGGCTTTGTAAACGCTGGGAATGAAGCGGGGGGGGCAGTCGTTCACGTCCTGCAGTATGACCTTTAAAGTAGTGATGGTGAACTTTTGTCTTCCCGGTTCTGCCCGGTCGCGGGCTTCAATCTTCAGACTAAAAGCAGAAACAAACTCCCTGTCCAATTGCCCGGCGACATGAACCACCCCGTTTGTGGAGTTGATGCCAAAATGGGTCGTTCTGGTGAGGATGGAATACAGGATCTCCCCGTTGGCTCCGAGGTCTTTGTCGGTGGCGCCGACCTGAATGACCTCCTTGCCTATGGCCGTGTTTTCAGGGACGACCACAGTGTAGCCTCCGCTTTGCAGAAACAGGGGTGCGTTGTCATTGGCGTCCTGAACGTGAACGGTCAGCAGGTGCCAAGCAGACTTTGACGGAAGGCCGAGGTCGTTGACGGTGACGTTGAGGACGTAGCGGTCCCTCTTCTCCCTGTCGAGGGGCAAGAAGACGCTCACCAGGCCGCTCTCCATGTCGATGGTGAAGCAGCTGTCGGTGTTTCCGCTCGAAATGGAGAACACGATTTGACCGTTGAAACCTGCGTCGCTGTCGTAGGCGTCGACCTTGTAAACGCTGGAACCGACCTTCAGGTCTTCTCGCACGGCGACGTCCGCGGGGAAACCCGCCACAAACTGCGGCGGCTGCCGATTGGTGGAAAAAATGTCGATGAAATCTTCCTCCGGTTTGGGTTTGGCGGTAAATCTCGACTTTTTCATCAACTTCTCGGCCAACTTCTGAGCGACCCTCGTCTCCTCGCAGCGGACGCCCTGCGTCTGCACGGGTTCTCCCGGAGCCACGGAAATGTTAACAAACACCGGGTCAGAGAGGTTCTCCCCGTCCGTGGCGGTGATCCTCAGACTGAAGGCGCCGCTCTGTGGACCAGCTGTGGCTAAAGAGCGCCGGAGAGTGAGCGCCCCGGAATCCGCGTCGAGGTCAAAGTAGTCCAACTCGTTCCCGGAGACGATTTTGTACTTGACCGGAGCCAAGTCGTCGATGTCGATGGCAGACATCGTTGTGAGGACTCGGCGGACCTGAAAGTCCCTGGAAACGACTCCGCGGCAGGCGAGCTTCTCGAACGCCGGGGGATTGTCGTTGACGTTGTCCAGGTGGACGGTGACGTTGACTTCGCTCTCTCGCCTGTAGGGGGACCCCCAGTCCGACGCTCGGACGGCAAACTCGAAGCTCTCCGACGATTCAAAGTCCAACTCCTGCGCCGTGCTGACGACGCCTGAAAATTGATTGATGATGAAGGGAAGCGGCTCGGGGCTGGAGATGCTGTACGTGATGTAGCCGTTTTCTCCCTGGTCCTTGTCCAGTGCGGACACCGCGAGCACGCTCGTCCCCACCGGGACGCTCTCGCTGACCGACGCCGCGTAGGAGTCGCGAGAAAAAGACGGCGTGTTGTCGTTGGCGTCCTGAACGGCTACGCAGACTCTGACCCGAAGCTCGCTGGAGATTTCCTCGACTTCGAGGTTGAAGATGCTTTGCGTCTCTTGAGTGAGCCACCTGGTGGTGCTAATCACTCCCTTCACGCTGTTGATTTGAAAAAAGAGAGAGTCTGCGGAAGGCTTCAACCTGTACTCTGCGTTCCGAGGCTCTGGTTTCATTTCCACCGCCAGCACGATCGTGCCTGGCGGGGAAAATTCATTCAAAGAAACTTCGTACAGTTCTTGGTCAAACTTGGCTTCGGTTCGCTCGCCGGCCTTCTCCGTGACGTGGATCACGTGGGTCTCGGAGACTCTCTGCGGAGTTCCTCTGTCTTTAGCCTGCAGCGTCAGGTTGAAGCCGTCGGGATGAGCGTCCCAGCTAATCGGCTTTGCCGCCGTGACCGTAAATTCGTTCCCGTCGGACCTGTTGACAGAGAACACGCCTATCGGATCTACAATCACGACGGAGTCTATTTCTCCGTTTAAGCCCCGGTCCGCGTCCTCGACGGTGACCACCGCATACACGGGGTTGGGACGGCGCGTCAGAGGATCGCGCACTACCACGTCCATTAGCGGCGCGTGTCTATTGGCGCGCTCCACGCGGACAAACAGCTTGGCCGTGCTGCTGACTCCGTTGTTTCCGTACAGCTTCGTGCCGCGGTCGACGGCCAGGATCTCCAAGTCGTACCGCTCGCGTTCATCCGCGTTGAGCTTCCCGCTCAGGAAGACGACTCCGCTGGTCGGGTGCACCGCAAACAGCTCCACTCGGTCCTTGAAGAAGTAGTAAAACTCGCCATTGGGCCCGACGTCTGCATCCGTGGCGGTCACCTGCGCTATGCTTGCCCTGAGGGGCGTGTCCTCCGTGATGGTGACCGAGTACGTGGTCGGCGAGAACAAGGGCCGCAGGTCGTTCATGTCCAACACCTGGACATGGACTTTGGCCCACGCTTCGAGGAGGGCGTCGCCCTTGACGGCAGCTTTCACCGTCAGCACGTAGTGGTCCTGGATCTCTCGGTTCAGGATGGCAGCGTTGCCGCCTTTAGTCCGTATGCGCAAGAAACAGAAGTCACCCACGACGTGTTCCTCCGCCTTGAACAGTCCTTCCTCGTCCCCGGACGTGATTCTGAAACGGATCTCCCAGGACCTCTGCGTCAAGCTGATCCCCATCTTGGCTTGACCCTTGAGGTAGGTGCGGGCCGCTGAGTTTTCGTAGACGGTTGCGTAATACACGGCCCCGGTGAAACTGAACCGAGGACTGTACGGGGGTGCTCCCCTCACGTCCTGGCCACGGCAGGACAGCGGTCCGGATAGCAGAAGATGAGAGAGCAGGATGAGGCCAAGGGACAGGGCTCCTCTCTCTCCTCTCCGTCCCCCCCCCATCCTCACATCCATCCCAACATCACTGCGTCCTGCAACAGAGAGACAGGAGAGAACAAAGGCACCGTCAACAAACCGTGGTGGACGTCATTCACAGAGGAATCATTGCCGGGACTGAGGGGTCGCTTTAGAGAACCTCAGAGAAGCTTAGAGAACCTTAGAGAACCTCAGAGAACCTTAGAGAAGCTTAGAGAACCTTACAGAACCTCAGAGAACCTTACAGAACCTTACAGAACCTTACAGAACCTCTGAGTCAACAGGAGGAAGCGCGTCACCAGGCCAAAGCCCTCAAACACAGGCACCCCGACCGCGTTAGAAAACTCTCTTCTCTTGATCTTTGCATATGAAGACAATGAGTGGCCAGCCAATCAGCAGGGGGGCGGCAGCCATTGGCTCGTTCTGGCTTGATGTTCAGGGTTGTGGATTGCAGGGTTTGACTGGAAGGCGTCAGCTCAGAGCAGGATCAGCCGTTCTACCAACTGGGCTCCAGAGACCTGGGCTCCAGACTGACAGACACTCTGGAGTCCAGGTCTCTGGAGCCCAGGTCTCTGGAGCCCAGGTCTCCACCTGGCTGACCACAGTCAGTTTGCTGGAGCCAAACACAGAAGACCACAACTTTTCCAGTGGTTACAATATGAGGAGTTCAGCGCAGGAACGTTTAATCAAATGACGGTACTGAAAGGTGCCAGAGGGGGAGCCGGAGCAGCAGCAGGTAGACGGAGCGTTAGTGAGCCCCCACATAGGAGGAAACAACATAACAGGTTGCTGGAATGTCATGGAAAATGAAGCAAAGCAAAGTTGCAACCACATCAGTGTCTTTGAAGCCCCAGCAGGGTGTTCAGCTCTTAGAACCACCCAGAACCACCCAGAACCACATAGAACCACCAGGGTGTTCAGCTCTTTATTGAAATGACTCTGGAAACATGGAGGAGACAGCTGTTTGATGATTGACTGGCTGGCTGACTGACTGACTGACTGACTGACTGACTGGCTGGCTGGCTGGCTGGCTGACTGACTGACTGACTGACTTGACTGACTGGCTGGCTGGCTGGCTGGCTGACTGACTGACTGGCTGACTGGCTGGCTGGCTGGCTGACTGACTGACTGGCTGACTGGCTGACTGGCTGGCTGGCTGACTATTAATCTAATTTCTTCAAGTTTTGAATGAAGGGCCGGATTAAAAAGTTTAACGGGCCGCATATGGGCCCAGGATCGTAGTTTGCCCATACCTGCTCGAGAGCCGCTAGTTGAGCCTTAGGGGGAAGAATGTGGGAATAATAATAATAATAATAATAATAAGAAGAAGAAGAAGAAGAAGAAGAAGAAGAAGAAGAAGAATATGTAATAGGAATAAGCGGGTATAGAAGGTGAATGAATGAATGAAGAATACATATTTTAGTCAAAACTAGAATTAAAGCTATTAGCACTAACTAGCTAACTGAAGGGACACAGAGCAGCACCTATTCTGATTGATTGATTGATTGATTGATTGATCATCAACACACGTGGTGCCGCCTGTTTGTTTTACCTGGAACCTTCACTATGCTATCAGCTGTGACAGGCTAACTCGTTAGCTCCGCCTGTTGCCGTAAAGACGCCCCACTGACGTGACGACGTGACATGTTCGGATCTCATGTCGCACGCACGCACACACACACACACACACACACACACACACACCGCCGCTCATTAGCAGTCTGCAGCAGCAGCAGCAGCAGATGTTGGAACGACATCGCAATGATGACGTCACGATGTTCTCCCGGTTCTATTTCGTCTTCGTGAGAACATTGCGAGTGAAAATACGAGACGTCAAAACACACACACACACACACACACACACACACACACACACACACACACGAGTCGCCGCGCGACGTCACATCCCATCCTTCGCATCAATATCAGCACGAGAATCATCGATACGATCGATATCACCGCGGACTCACGCACGCGGTTCTTCTTTCGGAGGTCCAGGGACGGAAAATCCCGCTGCTGTTGCGATGAATCCGTCGTCCAAGCGGCGGGTCGCGGTCCGCTCGCATCCATGTGTCTCCTCTGCGCTCTTCTCCCACTGGCTGTTCCCGCAGCCTCCCTCCGCCCTCCTCCTCCTCGCGCTCACACTGCTGCTGCTGATGCTGATGCTGCTGCTGCAACCAGGCCGGCGCGCTCACGGCAAGGAGCGGGAGCGCGCATACCTGCTGTCTCCAAACCCTGCTTGGAAGTTTTGGCGGTGAAGTTTTTATTTATTGTTTAATACCACAACTCCCAGAATGCTGTGCTGCTCCGGCAGGAAAGCTTGTTGACATTACGACAATATTGCGATGACATCACGGCTTCATTATTGATTTTAAATTCAAAGTAAATCACGAGGCTGCGAGTAGAAAAAGAGCGTTGGATTTTTTTTTTTATTGACATTTGAATTTTTTTCATGCGGTTCTAATGTGAGACGTGACCCAGCAGAGGTCCAGCGGTTGGTTCTGGTTGGTTCTGCTCACTCACACTGGTTGCTGAAGGTCCAAACGTGGAGAGGCTCAGAAAATCACACCAGAGCAAAGCAACAAAATGTTTTCAGCACGCCTGAAGGTTCTGTTCACTCAGAACTGGGCTGGTTGGACCTCCAGTCGCACCGGAAGCAACAGGACCACATCTGGATCTGATGGTCCTTCAACACATCCAGCTGCTGCTGCTGCTGCTGCTGCCTGGATGAGTTGAACTCAACTCAACCTGTCACCCAAAACAGAAGAAGAAGAAGAAGAAGAAGAAGCAGAAGAAGAAGAAGAAGAAGAAGAGTGAACGAGAGATTTCAATAACGAGCTAAACACCCTGGTGGTTCTGGGAGGTTCTAGATGGTTCTGGATGGTTCTGGGAGGTTGGTTTACTTTACAACTTCCCCATTCCTCTATTGGCCCTCTATTATGATGATGATGATGGTGGTGGTGATGATGATGATGATGATGGTGATGATGGTGGTGGTGGTGATGATGATGGTGGTGGTGATGGTGGTGGTGGTGATGATGATGATGGTGGTGGTGGTGGTGATGATGATGATGATGGTGGTGGTGATGATGATGATGATGATGATGGTGGTGATGGTGGTGATGATGGTGATGATGATGGTGGTGGTGATGGTGATGATGGTGGTGGTGGTGGTGATGGTGATGGTGATGGTGATGGTGATGGTGATGATGATGATGATGATGATGGTGGTGGTGGTGATGATGATGATGATGGTGGTGGTGATGGTGGTGATGATGATGATGGTGATGAAGATGACCTGTTAACTGTCTTCCTGGAGCTTCTTCAGCGCCTGATGAACGGACGTCTCCACCCAGTGGAGGCGGAGCCTCTTCAGGAAGCTGCGCTGCTGTTGACGCCCCAGCTGCAGCTCTTTGAGGAACACCTGTTCAGGTACAAGGTGACAACAGGTGCATCAGACTCTGTGCATAATGTGCAGCAGTGTGGAGCAGTCGAGGGGGCGGGGGGGTAGGTCTTTGTGACGGTCCAGGATCCAGCAGTAGAATCTCTGCTAATATTTGGCCTTTTACTTTGAAAGTGTGATGGATTCCCAAACAGCGGCTCGCAGTACCTGGAGCTGCCGTCTGACACGGTCCTGGTTGCTGGACGTCGTGTTCTCCTGGATCCTTCTGAGGACCAGGTTCCAGTTCTCCGAGACCTCTGAGCCCTCCAGGAGCGAAGACAAGACCCTGAGGCTGCTGCTGCTGCTGCTGCTGCTGCTGCGGCCTCCTGGAACGCCCCCCTCAGAGAATGGGTTCAGGTACAAGCTGCAGGGGAGAAGTTGTTGGATGGATTTGAGTGTCACAGTCATGACGGTGGCTCCTTGCAGAACCTTTACTACCGATCGCAGCAGAACAGAAGCAGTGGCTGCTCAGCCAATCACAGTGCAGCGATGCGGGGAGCAGATTCTCACTGCACAGTGTGGAGGGTGGGGTGGTTCCTGCAGGCGTCCACCAGAGCCAGAGCTCCGGTGTCCGTGAGGTCATTGAAGGCCACGTTGAGCTCCTGGAGCGGCCACAGCTGCTGCTGCTGCTGCTGCTGCTGCTCCAGCCCCTCGGCCAGCTCCACCGCCCCCTGGTCCCTTAGGCCAGTGTGGAAAAGGCCCAGGTGGGTCAGGGACTGGTTGTCCGACAGCGCCCCCATCAGGGCCGAGACGCCACTCACCAACAAAGAAGGATTGTCAGAAATGCTGAGAGAGAAACAAACAAACAAACAAACAAACAACAAACTCCGGTCATTTCTGAACTTGTGAAAACTCACACAGGTCATGAACTCTCAATGCAGTTCCACATCTGGCAGACAGAGGGCGCCAGTGAGGCGAACGCTCACTCAGTAATTCTACAGACATGACTTGAAAAAATGTGCAAAAGACCTCAACGGTGCAAGCTGCAACTGAAACTACACAACTGAAACTACACAACTGAAACTACATGTAGTTGCAACTGAAACTACATGCAGCTGCAACTGGTTGCAATTGTGAACAAACTCCACATGGTGGTGTAGTTGTTTGCCAGGTTGTCTGTTGCGCCACCTGTAGTGCGGTCAGTGGTCTTACTTCAGACGCCGCGTGTGTCTGAACGCAGGCTGAAGGAAGCCCAGCAGGTCTGGAGTCAGCAGACAGGAGGACAGGTCCAGTTCCTCCAGGTGGTACCTGGGAGGTGAGGGAGACTTTCAGTGATGGTGCCGGTGCTGGTCGGGCCCAGTGAGAGGACAAACAGCACCACTGCAATCATAAGTGGAAAAGATTGGCAAAGACCTTCTATACATAGACCTTCTATATATAGACCTTCTATACGTAGACCTTCTATACATAGACCTTCTATACGTAGACCTTCTATACGTAGACCTTCTATACATAGACCTTCTATACGTAGACCTTCTATAAGTAGACCTTCTATACATAGACCTTCTATGGAGGGATGAGGGATGGAGGGATGGGCGATGGAGGGATGGAGGGATGAGGAATGGAGGGATGAAGGGATGGAGGGATTGAGGGATGAGGAATGGAGGGATGGAGGGATGAGGGATTGAGAGATGGAGGGATGAAGGATGGAGGGATGGGCGATGGAGGGATGAGGGATGGAGGGATGGAGGGATGAAGGGATGGGCGATGGAGGGATGGAGGGATGGGCGATGGAGGGATGGAGGGATGAGGGATGGAGGGATGGAGGGATGAGGGATGAGGGATAGAGGGATGAGGAATGGAGGGATTGAGGGATGAGGGATGGAGGAATGAGGGATGAGGGATGGGCGATGGAGGGATGAGGGATGGAGGGATGGAGGGATGAGGGATGACGGATGAGGGATGGAGGGGATGAGGAATGGAGGGATGGAGGGATGAGGGATGGAGGGATGGGCGATGGAGGGATGAGGGATGAGGGATGGAGGGATGAGGGATAGAGGGATGAGGGATGGAGGTATGGAGGGATTGAGGGATGGAGGAATGAGGGATGGAGGGATGAGGGATGGAGGGATGGGCGATGGAGGGATGAGGGATTGAGGAATGGAGGGATGGAGGGATGAGGGATTGAGGGATGGAGGGATGAGGGATGGAGGGATGGAGGATGGAGGGATGGGCGATGGAGGGATGTAGGGATGGAGGGATGGGCGATGGAGGGATGGGCGATGGAGGGATGGAGGGATGAGGGATGGAGGAATGAGGGATGGAGGGATGAGGGATGGAGGGATGGAGGGATGGAGGGATTGAGGGATGAGGGATGGAGGAATGAGGGATGGAGGGATGAGGGATGGAGGGATTGAGGGATGGAGGGATGAGGGATGGAGGGATGGGCGATGGAGGGATGGAGGGATGGGCGATGGAGGGATTGAGGGATGGAGGGATGAGGGATGGAGGGATGAGGGATAGAGGGATGAGGGATGAGGAATGGAGGGATGGAGGGATGGAGGGATGAGGAATGGAGGGATGGAGGGATGAGGGATGGAGGGATGTCTCCCTCTCTCTCTCCCTCTCTCTCTCTCGCCCTCCGCTCACCTTGCAGGTGTGCACGACAGCACCGAACCCACGATGAAACACTTGAGCGGCGTCATGCGGACGTTGCTGAGCCGGACGGTTCTGACCGAGGCCAGAACCTCGGCAGTCAGCCTGGGGTTCTGAAACTCGTACAACAGAACCAGCAGATCCATCTGCTCCTCTGGTGGTTGTGGTTTGCTGAGCTCTGGAAATAAAGCAGTGGGGGGGGGGGGGGGGGGTGGACAAATCATCTATCAGTCGATCTTCTGTCTCTCCTCATCCAGGAAGTCCCAGGAGACCCCGAGGCTCTCCAGAGGGTCCCAGGTCTTCCTGAAGACCCCGAGGCTCTCCAGAGGGTCCCAGGTCTTCCTGAAGACCTTGAGGCTCTCCAGAGGGTCCCAGGTCTTCCTGAAGACCTTGAGGCTCTCCAGAGGGTCCCAGGTCTTCCTGAAGACCCCGAGGCTCTCCAGAGGGTCCCAGGTCTTCCTGAAGGTGGCGCTCAACCTTCAGGAAGACCTGGGACCGTCTGGACTTCAGGAAGCTCAACCTTCATCCAAGAGGACGACTGGCGGCTCGTTGGCCAAAGAACCAGAACTGAGAGCTCCTGATTGGCTGGGAGATGAGGACTATTTATTTTATTTTACACAGTAGCGGTGTAAAGATGAAGCGGTTGGAACGGGTCATCGGTCTGTGATGTTTGAGATCCGAGTGCATCGGTTGATGGAGCCCTGGATCGCTAAAGATCGCTAAAGTAAAAACAAGCACTTGGGGTTAAATTGTCCATTTGTATTGAATCGCACTGAACCGGATCGGATCCGAACGGTACCAAATCATCAACTCTTCTTTATGAATCGTCCCTGAATCGGATCGTAGCTTGTGAATCGAGATTTGAATCGGATCGCTTTGTGAGTGACAGATTCACACCAACAGACAGTGTTCAACACCTTAGAGCTCAGGAGGCACTTTGCCTTTGGAATGCTAATGCTAATCTTGGCTAAACTGAACACTTGGACACGGTTGCATTGTGCAAAGTGTTTGGGTTTGGTGTTCCAGGTCTATTGCTGCAGCACTGCGTTCCATGTGGAGTGCATGAATCATAGCGTGTAATGTTGTTGCAAGCTTGTTCATGATAGCATCACATCATTGGCTTGTTAAATAATCATAGCAACAGAAAACCTCAAGGAGGCGCTCAGGAGCCACTGAGTCTTTCCAGCGAAGACACTTTGGTTACCTCGCACCAGGAACTTCCTCAGGACTCGCGTGATCTGGGACACGGAGCTGCTGGGGACGTTGCAGCCGAGCTGCTGGAGAAGACTGCGGTTCCCATAATGCAACAGCCCGCCCATGAAGATGGGATAGAGTTCGAACGGCTGCCCGCTCCTGCGCCGCTCCGGGTCCGGGCCGTGGACCCCCAGCAGGCCGTGCTCCACCTGGTCCAGGACGTCCTCGTTGAAGCTGTCTTCGCTCCGGAACATCTCCGCCGCCATGGTCCTGGCGATCCTGCCCCTGTTGCTGGCCTTGATCCTCTGGTAGAGCGCGGGGAAGAGCTTGAGCAGGTTGAAGACGGCAAAGAGCCGCAGGGGGGCGAACTTTGAGAGGACGGCGGCAAGGGCGTTGACGTCCTCACCGGCCTTGCCGATGGTGACGGAGACCTGCTGGGTGAGCTTCTCTAAAGGGGACTTGTTCTCTCCCAAGACCACGTAGAGGGCGGCCAGGTACTCCTGCATCGCTGGAACTGCGAAGACGTAGCACCGCTCATCCCCCTCGCCGGGGTTCTCCCTCGAGCGCTCTGGACTTTCCACGCAGGGGGCCAGGAAGAAGTCCAGCACGTCCGTGCGGAACACGGCCAGCTGGTGGAGGTCCTCGGCCGTCTTGGTCTTCCCCCCGACCCACTGCTCCAGCTCCTCCTCTGAGAACCGGGTGCGTTTGTGCGTCACCCCGTCGAATGCCAGCTTCCCGACGGTCCGAACCACGTACGGCATCAACGACCCGGTCCCGGTCCCCGTCCCCCCAGTGCCCAGCACCTCGCCGCCAAAGTTCAGCCTGAGGAAACTGGTGTAGACGCCCGTCAGCGTGCGGATGGGGGCCTGGAGGTCGGTGAAGCGGAGAAAGTGCAGCGTTGCACACGTGAGCCAGCAGTAGGACGGCAGGAAGCAGGCGGCGGAGAGCTGGCTCCGCCCCCGCAGGCTGGCGTAGAGCTGCTCCAGCAGCCTGTGAGCCTCGCCGGGGGCCTCGCCGGGGGCCCGGGGCCCCCCAGCTCGCTGCAGCAGGCGGCTGGCAAAGTATCCCCGCTGCTGCTCCGCATCCATGAAGCCACAGACCTGTGCGTAGCGGCTCACGCACTTGGTAGGGATGCGGTCCACGGCAGACAGCCTGGTGGTCACCAGGACGCTGGCCTGAGGAGTCAGAGGAGACAGAGAAGCAGAGTGCAAGGTCTGTAGGTGGCGCTGTCCAGTCTGTGAAGCCCCGTGTTCACACGTGAAGGTGAAACTGAGTGAGATTTGCAGCGAG
Source organism: Nelusetta ayraudi (assembly GCF_046127955.1). NCBI lineage: Eukaryota > Metazoa > Chordata > Actinopteri > Tetraodontiformes > Monacanthidae > Nelusetta > Nelusetta ayraudi. The sequence goes on from NW_027466061.1 coordinate 29,036,811, forward strand.
TCTGAAGTCTTAAACGCAAACTGGAACACGGTGACGTTTCGTCCGAGCTTATTTTTTGCAAATTGCAAAGATGGGCGGAGCTTGAGGAGTTCAGACGGCTGCTGCTGCTGCTGCTGCTGCTGGACCAGCGAGCTTCCAGGGGAGGCTCTTCATCAGTGCAGCTACGGTAGGTTAGCATAGCGGACAGCTAATCAGCCTGTTGTTGTTCATTCTATTGTTATTAAGACAACTTTCAACAAGGTCGAAGGTCAAAGTCCCAGCGACTGTCACATCCTGAAGGATGCAAAATCTCCTCCCCGCATTTAACTCATCATACCTCGGGCAGCAGGTACTTCCTCAGCAGGTTGACCACCACCACGCTCGGAGCCAGAGCCTCGTCCGGGTCGCTGCAGAGCTCCGCCCCTCCGATTCGGAAGTCCAGTTGGATTTTCTCCATCCCGTTGAAGAGGAAGAGCACCTGCTGGGCCTGGCGTCCTTCACCACTCAGGAGCGGATGCTTCCTGAGGTGGTGGTACTTTCTGCTCACCAGGTCTCTGAGAGACGCTGCTCTGTGTAGAGGATAGAAGGTGTTTCACTGAGTGCACGCAGTGAAGACGGAGCTGCAGCAGCCACAGTGCGAATGAATTTACTTTCCATCGAGATATCGTGAGGGATGCACCGGGTATCGTGCCGATACCGGGGTGGAGGACTCTGATCGCACTCGTGAAGTACGTGCGGGTACTACGACACTGATAGCAGTTGTGTATGTATGTACATGACAACTGTGTTCAATGTGTGTTTGTACTGCAGAAAAACCTGTTCAAGAAAAACACGTTGAGGAATGTTGTTGAAATAACAAAGTAAGTAAAGTGTGATGGACTGATCAAGTACTCAGTCTTGGTATCTGTGAGTCATCAAGTACTCAGTCTTGGTATCTGTGAGTTATCAAGTACTCAATACTTTCGACTCGCTCTGTGAAAAAGTGGCCTGAGTGCATCCCCAGTTATTGTTAGCAGCATTCAGAAACATTACAAGCAATTGAATTTGAGCAGCAGGATTTACTGTCTAGACCAGGTGTGCGCAAACTACGGCCCGGGGTCCATGTGCGGCCTGCTAAGCTTTTTAATTCGGCCCTTAAGCCGAACTTGAAGAAATGATATGAAGAGTAAAGAGTTATGAAAATAACTGTGTTTCCTCCAGGTTTCCAGTTTCAATAAAGAGCTAAATAACCTGGTGGTTCTGGAGGCTTCTGGGTAATTCTAGGTGGTTCTGGGTGGTTCTTAGAGTAAAACACCCTGGTGGTCTAGGTGGCTCTGAGTGGTTCTGGGTGGTTATAGATGGTTCTGGATGGTCCAGAGAGGTTCTGGGTGGTTCTAAGAGCTAAACACCCCAGTGGTCTAGGTGGTTCTGGGTGGTTCTAAGAGCTAAACCCCCTGGTGGGGCTTCAGAGACTCTGACTTGGTTGCAGCTTTGCTTCATTTTCCAGTGACTTTCCAGCAACATGTTTCCTCCATGGTGTCCCAGGATGGATTGTTTCCTCCTATGAGGCGGCTCACCACAACACTGCATCCATCTGCTGCTGCTCCGCTACCCCCCTCTGGCCCATTTTACAACTCACTATGGCCCCACCAGTCACACAGTGTGCCCACCACCTGGTCCAGCGCCCAGTAGCACCTGGTCACCTACTTGGCCAGCTGTGCGAGGTCCTCGCAGGAGAAAGGGATCAGCAGGCTGAAGTGGGTCAGGGATTTCCCACGGCACCAGTCCAGCACCAGTTTTCGGAACACGGTACTTTTCCCAGTTCCGACGGCCCCGTACAGGACCACGTTGACCCCTTGACCCCGGTCCTGGGCCTGGGCGGGCTCAAAGAGCTGCTCCAGACTCACAGAGGGACTGAGCTGGTTCCTGGCGTGGGGGGAGGAGCCTAGCAGCCCGGCGTGGTCCTCGGGCCTCCGCTCCAGGATGAGGGGCTCCACCTGCATGGCCTCTGGGCTCAGGCAGCCTCCGAACTGGGCCTCCTCGCGGGGAAGGTGGCTGAACCACAGCAGCAGCTTCCTTCTGTGCAGCTCCAGGGGTTTTTCTGGAAGGCACAACAAGGATCTCACTTCTTACGTGCTGCGTCTTTCTCCTTTTGGAGTTCATTTGGAGCAAAAAGCAAACATTGAAACATAAAGCATGAGGTTGATGGAAGAACTGCGGGAAACAAAAGCACCAATGACAGTGCAGCTTCATCTCCAGCTGCTGCGTTTGACTGCACAGCGCAATGAAGCCGGGTGTCTATGACCAATGTTGTCGTACTGGAGGTTGGTCTCGGTCTCCAGACCACTTCAGAGTCTGAGTCTGGTCTGGAACTCGGAGGCATTCTTACTTCGTCTGGTCTCAGTCTGGAACCGGGTTGACTGACTCTGGGGTTTTTGATCCAGACCAGTGGAGACTCAGCCAATAACACTGTAATAACGCTGTAATAACGCTGTAATAACACACTGTAATAACGCTGTAATAACACGCTGTAATAACGCTGTAATAACGCTGTAATAACAGAAAAAGAATGTCGGTGTCGGTGAACACCAGGCTGAGACTTGTACAGTCGGTGAAACGGTGAAAAGTCACCAGTCTGCTTGATTTGCCTCAGCCTGCTGTGAATGCAACCCAACACTGTGATCCACCACACTGCTTTTCCCCGCGTCAGGTTGTTGCTGGTGGCAACCACACAGACTGCGACCTCGGTCCTGACCTCGGAAGCTGTTGCACCGGGTACCGAGAGGTAGCTGTACAGCACCGGGCCCGAGCTACGCTGGTTGTGACGGGCCCTGTCCACATGCCAGTGTGTGGACCCGCTCCTGAATGGACTCTTGTTGGACGGGAGGTCGAGGTCACCTGGTGTTTCTTACAAAGTGCAACTTTTTGTTTTGTTTTTTTAGTCAAACTCAAAACTCCCCTGAATCATTTTTTCCTTTCTTTTTTTTTTCTAGGCTGCAACAGCATTTGTTGAGCCTGCGCTCCACATGGAGGCCGTCACGGAGTGAGGTTCCCCCTGCTGCCACGGGAACTTTAACACAAAGATTCATACACTGACACAGGCATGCTACTTTCTTCATTCATTCATTCATTTTTCTTTCAGACCTCCAGCCGCAGGGCCGAGCCGGACCAGAGTGGTGTTGTCAGCATGGAACAGGGCTCTGATTGGCTGAGTCTGGACCAAAGACCAGAA
>NW_027466061.1:29042500-29047500 GCF_046127955.1 Nelusetta ayraudi
TGGGTCGCCACTTCGAGCAGTAACGAGATTTTATTAAAACATACAAAAGACACAACTCAATGCAATCTCTAATTGATTATTTATTTTATTATTTTACCAATCGGATGCATTACTATATATAACAATACATATACATGTTGTATGTTTAGACATGTATATATAAATTATAATACATTTATATTATATTATGTATTGTATATACATATGATATTATTTATCACTTTTTTATTTTAAATGTTTTTTTTTTTATAGTAATTACTTTTATTTAATTAATGGAAGTAGTTATATTTAGAGACATTGCAAATGTGGAATAGTTTTTGCTGGTCGCGATTTCATGACCCCGACGAGGTTTGTCCTAGTGGTGTAGCCGTAGGTAGCGCCGGACAACGCTGCCGCTAACACGAATTGACTGCGGCAGTCGCAGCCCACAGCGATGAAATGAGGCTATAAGAAGCACCAACCACAACACATGACCGCAGCTTTCGGGTGAAATATACGTCATGACGTCATTGCGATGACGCAACAATGTCCTTAAACGCTAACTCTCGTATTTCCCCGGGAATTTCGGCGCAGTCGTTGCGCCGTTCAGCCCACGATAAGTTTGTCCCAGTGGTGTAGCCGTAGCTAGCTAGTGGGGTAGCTAGCGCCAGACGTGGCTAACCCTGTGGCTAATGCTAACGCTGACGGTGAAACGAAGCTGTCAGAAAGACAAAGCACAGCACACGACGTCAGTTTTTGTGGGTTAAATATTCACAATGACGTCACTGCGATGGTGGAAGTTGTCGAAGCGCGCGAGCAACCATCGCAACGACGACGGAAAGAAAAGCGACAAACTGCGGCGTCCCTGAAGTCAGACTGAAGTTCCCCGCGCGGCTGCGAAAGTGAAACTGAACAGTAAATCCCTGCTCGGTGACTTTGTGAACGTCAACACGTCGCGTGCAAACGGCTCGAGGACGGGACGACAGTTGTGAAGTCTGTCATGGGAGTGCAATGTATGAATCACAGTCGTCTCGCCGCGAGGAGGAGCATCGATCGAGCACCTACCAGAGTCCCGCAGAGTCCCGCTGGGATTGGAGAAGTGCACCGGGGTCCGCGCGGCTCCAGTCAGCACAGTCAGCTGCACTGAGGGACACTCGGGGGGGGGGGAGACTCCCGGCACGCCCCCCACAGCCGCCCTTAAAAATAAATAAATTAATAAATGTTTATTTTTTAATGTTTTCCCTGACGGTGGCGCTGTGTTTAAGTTCGCCCCCAAAACAAAGCCACATCACTGCGTTACAGTTACAGTTACAGTTACATTATGCTGCGGGTGCATCAAGCAGGTCAACAAAAGAAGCCCTTAAATTCCCAATATGAACTCTATTGCTGATGACTGCGATGAACTTTATTGACATTGACCGGTATTTCCTCTCCAGAGTCCAGCTCCACGCATCGCAGCGGTTCCGGGCAGGTTCACGGTTGGTTCTGAAGTCCGGAAGAACTCGCAGAAACCACTGGACGTCATTGCTCCTCTGAAGATCCAGAGCGACAGCGCCACCTATATTTAATATTCACGTCTCTCTTTTCATGGAGTTGAAAGAGAAAACGACTTTTCACTGCCTGAGTGTCAAAATAATAAAACTACTGTGACGTTGGTGTGGCGTCCATAACCAGACACTGGTACTGGGTTAGCAGCAGGGTTGATAACACACACACACACACCCTCTTGAAGGGACAGTAACACAAACGCCGTCAAACAGTGAAACACCAGCTGGAATCCAGTGTTTGCTGTCATAGAAACCACTGCAGCGACAGCGGCAAGGCTAGGACGTAGCTTAGCCCAGCGGCTAAATCACCCGACACACACCCGCCTGGTGCTGCCGGATGGAAAGCAGTGAGTGAGGGGAACCACCGCAGTCCAACAGCAGCGCCTGTGAAGGGAAAGGAACCCAACCAATGAGACGCTCAGGCAGGCGGAGAGAGAACCAACAACAAACAGAGACGTTAGAACTTTTAGTCTGGCTAAGAAGTTCTGCAGCAGGAAGGCTCCGGTTGCAGTGTTCACCACATCTGTATCAGTATCTGCACATCTGGAAGGTATTAGGATAGAAACTGCCTCCATGCTGCTGTTGTTGAACTGTTGGAGAACCAATGGTGATGTTAGGGTCGGGTCGGGCTCACTGCCCCTGGTGCTGATGGGTTGGGTCGGGTAGGGTCGGGTCAGGTCGGGCTCACAGGGTCGGGTTGGGTCGGGTCGGGCTGGGTTCACTGCCCCTGGTGCTGATGGGTTAGGGTCGGGTCGGGTCGGGCCGGGCTCACTGCCCCTGGTGCTGATGGTCTCCACTGGTTCTACAGACCTGCAGGAGAGCTCAGCAGCGACTGACTGCATGAAGGAGGGTTGACACGAGGACATGATGTCTGTGGACAGTGACCAGCAGCAGGAGTCAGAGAAGCAACAATGTAGACACACAGCTGACCTGCTGATTGGCTGCCAGAGGGGGAGGGGGAGGGGGGGGGTTGCCACAAAGGTCACTGAAATACTGACAGAAGCAGTAATGAATAAAAATGAGGGGAAATGAATGAAAATCTTGAGTATTTATTTTTACTGGCTTCACTTTAGTTACAGAACAAACAAACAAACAAACAAACAAACAACAACAACAACAACAACAACAACAACAACAACAACAACAACAACAACAAAAGAAGAAGAAGAATCCTCGCGGACCAACAGAATCGTCCGGAAACAGCCCCGCCAGAGTGAGACCTCTTGTATTCCTGCCACCCATCTCTGATCCTGCCTCGCCATTGGCTGGTGTGTCAGGTTTTACTCTTGGCTCGTGACTTTTATATTTAATCTGATTAAATCTTGATGTCCTCGATCCTGCTGGATTATTGTTTACTGGCTAAACTTTGATTTAGAAAAAACAACAGCAGCAGAAGAAGAAGAAGAAGAAGAAGAAGAAGAAGAAGAAGAAGAAGAAGAAGAAGAAGAAGAAGAATCCTCGCGGATTAACAGAATCTTCTGGAAACAGCCGCCAGAGTGAGACCTCCTGCTGTGGCCGTGCCTCCCATCTGCGATCCAGCCTCGCTATTGGCCGGTGTGTCCCGCCCTCCCCCCGGGCCGCGGGGCTCCGGGCCTCCTGATTGGAGGAGACGAGCCGTCCGTCAGGCTCCAGCCCGCCTCCCCGCCCTCCTCCCCGGCAGAGCAGCAGGGTCGCGACGCTACGCGGAGCACCGAGCCACCGAGCGACCAACGGGCGGACCGACTGTCGGAGCCTCTCGGCAACACAAACCTTCCAAACCCGTCTAGGCAGGACCGGACTCGGCTCGGCTCGGCTCGGCTCGGCTCGTTTCGGCTCGGCTCGGCTCGGCTCCCCTGGTTCCTCCTCGGCCGCGATGACTCGGCCGAGTGGCGGAAGGCCGAGGCCGGTGGATCGAAGCCGCGTTTAATCCCAGCAGAGGCTGCTGCTGCTGCTGCTGCTGCTGCTGCTCCACCTCCGCCTCATTCTGCTGCTGCTGCTGCTGCTGCTGCCGCTGCGTGACTGGGATGTGAAAACTTGCCGGTACTTTCTGGATTGTTGCTTCTCCTGGAGGAGCAGCAGCTGATGAAGTTGGACTGTTGCGCTGCTTGTTTCCCCACCGAAGTCTTTCAAGGCTCTAATTGGATTTATCACCTCCTCCTCCTCCTCCGCCAGAGCACTCCGCTTCACTTCCAGCAGCTCCCTGCTTCCTGCTGCTCCACCTGCTCCTCCTCCTCCTCCTCCTCCCCCTCTGCCAAAACACTCCATCACTTCGAGCAGCAGCTTCCTGCTCCTGCTGCTTTTACCCTCACTTCTTCCTGCTCCTCCCCCACCTCCTGCTGAGGATGGGCCTCCCTGCCCTGGAGTTCAGTGAGTGCTACCTGGACGGCCCTCACTTCCGGGAGCGTCTGCGCTCCCACGAGGAGGAGCTGGACAAGACCAGCAAGTTCATCAAGGAGCTGCTGAAGGACGGCAAGGCTCTGATCCAGGCCCTCAGGGGTGAGTCCAAGAGTGAGAGAGAGTGATCCAGGCCCTCAGGGGTGAGTGAGAGAGTGATCCAGGCCCTCAGGGGTGAGTGAGAGAGAGTGATCCAGACCCTCAGGGGTGAGTCTGAGAGTGAGAGAGAGTGATCCAGGCCCTCAGGGATGAGTCCAAGAGTGAGAGAGAGTGATCCAGGCCCTCAGGGGTGAGTCTGAGAGTGAGAGAGTGATCCAGGCCCTCAGGGGCGAGTGAGAGAGAGTGATCCAGCCCCTCAGGGGTGAGTCTGAGAGTGAGAGAGAGTGATCCAGGGCCTCAGGGATGAGTGAGAGAGAGTGATCCAGACCCTCAGGGGTGAGTCTGAGAGTGAGAGAGTGATCCAGGCCCTCAGGGGTGAGTCCAAGAGTGAGAGAGAGAGTGATCCAGGCCCTCAGGGGCGAGTGAGAGAGAGTGATCCAGGCCCTCAGGAGTGTGTGTGTGTGTGTGTGTGTGTGTGTGTGTGTGTGTGTGTGTGTGTGTGTGTGTGTGTGTGTGTGTCACCTGTTAAACTGTGACTTGCTGCTTGCTTACTAAGTGGTTGCGATCGGCCAATGACTGATGAGATGAAGCAGGAAGTTCTCGACCAGGAGGTCACGACCCCAAACAGGGAACTTCCTGTTCTGTTTTGTTATTTCCTGCATCACCTCACCTCACATCACCTCACACACCGTCAGTGTTCTGGCCACTCCCCCCCCCGCCCCTTGTGTGTTCTGGACTTGGAGAGAACAACAACTGGAAACATCAGGAGCAGTGATGAGGCCTTCAATGGTTAACACAGTGGGAGGAACCAGTTTGGACCAGTTTGGTCCAGTTTAACGGGGTTGACCGGTGGGAGGAACCAGTTTGGACCAGTTTGGACCAGTTTAACTGGGTTGAATGGTCGTCCGCTGGGTTCAAGTTTGAAGATTCAAGAACCTCCTCCTCTTTCCCCTCCTACTCCCTCTCCCTCTTCTCCTCCACTTCCTCCTCCTCCCTGTCCTC
>NW_027466061.1:29050000-29061689 GCF_046127955.1 Nelusetta ayraudi
GAGCAAGAATGAGGAGGCAACCAGTGTGTGTGTGTGTGTGTGTGTGTGTGTGTGTGTGTGTGTGTGTGTGTGTGTGTGTGTGTGTGTGTGTGTGTGTGTGTGTTGTCAACAGGATGTGCAGCAGTAGCTGGAACTCTGCACTTGCTTTGTTTCATTGGACCGTGAATAGAAAAGCCCATTCATCACACACACACACACACACACACACACACACACACACACACACTCGCACACAGTAGCACACACACACACACAAACACACACACACACACACTATTCATGTGGAGACACAAAGAGGGATTTTTGTGTCTCCACTCTCATTAGTTTCATGATTCTGCTGCTGAGAGAGAAAAATCAATCGATGATGATGATGATGATGAAGAAGAAGAAGAAGAAGAAGAAGATGATGATGATGATGATGATGGTGATGAAGATCCCCCTCAAACATGTCCATACTGTAGAGATAAACTTCTGTGTTCACTCACTGGCTCTCATTCATCACACGCGTGCTTGTGTGCGTGTGTGCTTGTGTGCGCGGCCCTGAGGGCAGTGGACAGGAACAGGAAGTGGCTGTGGACAGGAAGTGGCTGTGGGCGACAGCCAGGCAGCAGGAAGTGGTTTTCAAGGCCACTTCCTGCTGTTGCTGTGTTTTGGGCCTGCAGACTTGCCATAGTTGGATGACAGCGGCGTTATAACAACAAGCGTGCTTAGATTGTCCCCCAGTGGCCACTGGAGGAACTACAGCTGAAACACACACCAAGAGCATTTAACCCCATTAGAAGGAAATACACGGGTCAAGGACGACCTTTGACCTTTGACCTAACATATGGTTCCCCTTGTTATTGTACATTTTTAAGTCCTGGAATTTTAATCTTTCGAAGAATAACTTTCCAAAGACCAGAAAATACCCAGAACCACCCAGAACCACCAGGGTGTTTAGTACTTAGAACCACCAGGGTGTTTAGCTCTTAGAACCACCCAGGGTGTTTAGTACTTAGAACCACCCGGAACCACCACTGGACCACCAGGGTGTTTAGCTCTTAGAACCATCCAGAACCACCACTGGACCACCTGTTCAGCTCTTTATTGAAATGACTCTGAAAACACTGCAAACATGGAGAGAGAGAGAGAATTGTTCAGACGTAAGAAGGAACCCAGAGGAACCCTGAGGAACCCAGAGGAACCCAGAACACCTCGACTGAGTTTCATTCTGGAGTTTAAATCAAACAGACTTTAATAAAAGAGGATGAGGTCCAATCACAGAGAAGAGTGAGATGGCTTCAAGAATCCAGTTTGCAGTTTTGTAGTTTGCCCACGTCTGACCTAGAACCAGCCAGAACCACCACTGGACCACCAGGGTGTTTAGTACTTAGAACCACTCAGAACCAGCCAGAAGCACTCTAGAGCAGAGATGGGCCAACCTTCTGAACGTGGGTCCACAGTGGGTTCTACCGCGGTGTGGAGTGAAACCGCCGATCACTCCTCCTGCGCACTCCTCCTCACCAGGCTCCCCCCCCCCCCCCTTGCAGGTCTGTCTGCAGCGGAGAGGAAGTTCGCAGACTCTCTCAACCACTTCAGGTTCCAGTGCATCGGAGACGCCGAGACCGACCACGAGATGTGCATCGGTGGGTTCTGGTTATGCTTCTAGCTTCTAGTTCTGGACCAATCAGAGTGCTCCTCCTGACCCCCTCCTCCCCTCCTCCTCCTCCTCTCCAGCCAGCTCCCTGCAGGAGTTTGCTGCCGTCCTGCAGAACCTGGAGGAGGAGAGGAGTCGCATGGTGAGCGGCCGCACTGACCTGACTGACCACCAGGGGGCAGAATGGAGGGCGAGCGCCAGTCAAGCCTGTGTGTGTGTGTGTGTGTGTGTGTGTCCCTCCAGATCGAGAACGCCAGCCAGGTGTTGATTCTTCCTCTGGAACGCTTCAGGAAGGAGCAAATCAGCGCCGCCAAGGTGAGGCTGGTCATGTGACCTGACTGACTGACCTGAATAGCAGATTAATAGCAGATTAATAGCAGATTAATAGCAGTTAATCCTGTCATAGATCAGCAAGGGGGGCGGGGCTTCTTCCTGGTCGGTTGGTTGCCACTGTGTGTAAAATCATGTCTCATGCACACCAGTTGAGAATCAGGTTCAGTGTTGTGTTTGTTCTTCTCCTTCTTCTTCTTCTTCTTCTTCTTCTTCTTCTATCCCTTTGTGATGTCACTCAGTTGTGATGAGACTGTTCTCGGGAGTGTGTGTGTGTGTGTGTGTGTGTGTGTGTGTGTGTGTGTGTGTGTGTGTGTGTGGAAGGGGGGCGGGGGGTGAATCCTTCCCTGGTTGCACCAGACGCTGCAGGGGGTCCTGGAGCAGCAACAGCAGCACGTTGCCTCCAGGATATATAGATCTATAGCTGTAGATCTATATCCATAGATCTATATCTATATAGATCCATGTCTATAGATAAAGACCAGTAGATGTAGATCTATATCATAGACCTATATCTATAGATCTATATCTATATAAATCCATGTCGATAGATAAAGACCAGTAGATATAGATCTATATCTATAGATCTATATCTATATAGATCCATGTCTATAGATAAAGACCAGTAGATGTAGATCTATATCATAGATCTATATCTATAGATCTATATCTATATAGATCCATGTCTATAGATAAAGACCAGTAGATGTAGATCTATATCTATAGATCTATATCTATATAGATCCATGTCTATAGATAAAGACCAGTGTGGTGTGATTGTCAATATAAGGTGACGTCAGCAAGGTGCGTGAGGGGAGTTAACAACACGCGACCAGAGTAGAGGGTGAGACAGACGAGGGACCGGTGAAAAAGCCCAATAAAAACAATCCACGTTATAAAGCACAGTTGGACTCATGCGTATGTTATTCAATAACACGACATGGTGTCAGAAGTCCTGTAGTTAGCGTGGACGAGACGAGTATGGATGAAGGGAATGAGACCGGGGGAGCCTCAGCACTCGCCCCGAGGGACAACGTGGCGCAGCGGCCGGTGATCGCTGCCGGACCGAGCGCTACCTTCAACATTCAGCCGCCGAGCCCTTCGACTTTTCAAAGCCGCAGGAATGGGACAAATGGATCCGGAGATTCGAAAGATTTCGCTTGGCAAGTAATCTACAAGCGAGCTCCGAGGAGAATCAGGTGAACACCTTGATTTATTGCATGGGAGACGAGGCAGATGACATTTTACTTGGATTAAATTTGTCGGACCACCAAAGACGCACATACCAGGGAGTGCGAGAGGGATTTCAGACTTTTTTTGTTGTTAAGAAAAACGTCATCTACGAGCGCGCTAAGTTTAACATGCGAAATCAGAGGGAGGGAGAGAGCGTGGATTCGTTTGTCACTTCACTGTATGCCCTGGCAGAGCATTGTAGCTATGGAGTGCTACACCACGAACTGATCAGAGACAGACTTGTTGTTGGCATGCAGGACAAGGGGCTGTCTGAGCGCATGCAGTTGGATGCAGATCTAACTTTGGATAAAGCCATAAAGATGGCACGGCAGAGCGAGGAGGTGAAGAAACAACAGTCTTGTCTGCGTGGGGAAGCCAGTTCAGAGGCAAGTGATGCAAGATCTGTTGACAGAGTGTTTAAGAGCAATTATAAGCCAGCTAAAAATAAGTCTCAATATACAAGCAAGCCATACGGCGCTCAGCAGCATAACAAGGAAGGAGGTGCACAGTCACGGTGTCAAAAGTGTGGTAACTATCCTTCTCATCCATATCGTGACTGTCCTGCTAATGAGGTGAAATGTCATGCATGTGGAAGGAGGGGACATTACAGGCGTGTATGCAAGTCCAAATCTGTGCATGAAGTTGAGGAGGAACAGGATGAGGAGGAAATCTTCCTCGGCAGCGTCACGACAGGTGGGAACCCTTGGATGGTCGAAATCAACATTAATAAGATGATGTCACAGTCTTGCCGCACACTATGTTCCAAAGCATATACAGTGACAACGCACCCTCACTCAAGAAGGCAACAAAGCCGCTGCTGGGACCGGGAAGTAGTCCGCTTGAGGTGGTGGGCGTCGCCAGGCTGCTGCTGAGGAGAGGTAAAAGGAAGGAGATGGAGACTGTTTACATTGCTCGTCATGTGCATACTGCCTTGCTGGGAAGGTCTGTGAGCTGTAGGCTGGGGCTGGTGGCACGCCTAGACAGTATCACTTTGGAGACATTAAAGGAGACCTACCCGAAATTGTGCACCGGGCTCGGAGAAGTGCGTCAGCCATACGCTATCAAGCTAAGACCAGGAGCTGTTCCATTCTCTTTAAAAACACCAAGGAGGATTCCATTGCCACTAATGGACAAGGTCAAGCAGGAATTGTCCCGCATGGAACGACTCGGAGTTATATGCAGGATTGAGGAGCCTACAGACTGGTGCGCCGGCATCGTGGTGGTGCTTAAAAAGAATGGTGCTGTGCGCATATGTGTCGATCTCACCAAACTCAACGACTCTGTGTGCAGGGAGAAGTATATCCTACCTTCAGTGGAGGAAACGCTGGGAATGCTGGCTGGAGCCAGGATTTTTAGCAAGCTGGATGCCAATATGGGGTTTTGGCAAATCCCCCTGACAGCAGACTCAGCGAAACTGACGACTTTCATCACGCCCTTTGGGCGCTATTACTTCAAGAGGCTGCCTTTTGGGATTGCATCTGCCCCAGAACACTTTCAGAACCGCATGGTGACGGAGGTCGCTGATGGGCTGGAGGGCGTTGTCTGCCACATGGACGATGTGCTGGTGTGGGGCCAGACTCAAGAAGAGCATGATGCTCGCCTGCATGCTACATTGGAGAAGATTCAGCGGGCGGGCATCACTCTGAATGTCGACAAGTGTGACCTGTCAAAGACTGAGGTGACCTTTCTGGGCCATGTGGTCTCCGCCAGTGGCATAAGCCCCGATCCGAGCAAGACTGAAGCCATCATGAAGATGAAGGAGCCGACGACTGCAACTGAGCTGAGAAGCTTTCTCGGGAAGATGAACCAACTTGGGAGGTTCGTGCCGCGGCTGGCTGAGAGGGACAAGCCTCTGTGGGACCTCCTGTCAAAAAAGAACTGCTGGGTGTGGGGCATTGATCAGGTGCGCGCCTTTCAAAGCTTGAAGGAGGCACTGACGTCTACACCAGTGCTAGCCATGTATGATCCTAACAGGGAGTGCAAGGTCTCAGCAGACGCGTCGTCGTACGGACTGGGAGGAGCACTGCTTCAAAAATGGGACGAGGGGTGGAGGCCAGTAGCCTACATGTCTCGGGCTCTCACACCCACGGAGCAGAGATACGCGCAAGTAGAGAAGGAAGCTCTGGCGCTGACGTGGGCTTGCGAGAGGTTCCGCAACTTTCTCATAGGGAAACATTTCCAGATGGAGACAGACCACAAGCCTCTCCTGAGTCTCCTGGGGACTCAGTCATTGGATGCTCTACCTCCTCGGATCCAACGCTTCAGAATGCGACTGATGCGCTATTCTTACTCCATCACTCATGTGCCAGGGAAGTGCTTGTGGACAGCTGATACGCTGTCGCGAGCTCCGGTTCAAAGGGAAGAGACACCTGCAGACAAGGAGCTGTTTGAAGATACCAACATCTACGTGGACATGGTGATGGAGAACCTACCTGCGAGCGTTGACTACCTCGAAGAGCTGAGGGAGCAGCTGCGAAGGGACAGTGTGTGTGCACGTGTGATGCAGCTGTGCGCTGAAGGCTGGCCAGTCAACGGGGCCACAGAGCCGGGACTCAAGCTGTATCGGGCAGAGCAGGCGTTCCTCACAGTCCATAATGGTGTCTTGCTGAAGGGACAGAGACTCGTCATCCCCTCAGCGATGAGAAATGATGTTCTTGCCAAACTTCATGAGGGTCACCAAGGCGTGGTGAAGTGCAGACAGCGGGCGCGACAGTCAGTGTGGTGGCCCGGGCTGAGCCAGCAGCTCAACGAATTGGTTCTCAACTGCCGAACATGCTGCAAGGAGAGGCAGAACCACAGAGAGCCACTGATGCCAACACCATACCCAGGCCGGCCATGGGAGAAGCTGGGAGCAGATTTGTTCATGCTCGGGAGCAAGACCTACCTGCTGGTTGTGGACTACATGTCCGGTACGTGGAGATAGCTCTGTTGACATCCACAAGGTCAAATGATGTAATCCAGCACCTCAAGTCGATCTGTGCACGCCACGGGATACCGGACCTTCTCGTTTCGGATGGGGGGCCACAGTTCTCAGGAACGGCATTCTCGGAGTTTGCAGAGTCCTATGGGTTCCGCCATGTCACCAGCAGCCCAAGATAACCTCAAGGCAATGCAGAGGCTGAATGTGCGGTTCAGACAGTGAAAGGCCTCTTGAAGAAAGCAGATGACCCCTATCTGGCTTTACTCGCTTACAGGACTACCCCTTTGGAGAATGGGTATAGTCCAGCTCAGCTGCTCATGGCAAGGAGGCTTCGGACAACAGTGCCCATCCTTCCTGCCTTGCTAAATCCAGCTATTCCAGATCGTGAAGCGGTTATGCTGAAAGAAGGTGAGAAGAGGACAGAAGATGCACAACGCTATAACCAGCGGCACCGTGCGCAGCACCTTAAGACACTTGAACCGGGACAGGATGTGTGGATCGAGGATCAAGGAACAGCAGGAGTCATCATTAAAAGTCACACCACCCCACGATCGTATCTGGTGGAGGGACCCCACGGGACCATCAGACGGAACCGTCGTCATCTCATTCCCATGAGAGCCTCGCCAGAGCAGAGTTGCCCCGTTCCAGGGGAGTCTTCCCTGAGAGGCGTTCTAGATCAACCGACAGAAGAACCGCCGCAGCAGAATCTTCCAGACCCGCCATCCACCCCTACTCTCAGAACCAGGTCTGGGAGGGCTGTGGTGATACCAACTAGGTTGAACTTATAATTTTGTCTACCGAGAGACGTTGCTAAAGACTCAAAAAAATAAAAAAATAAAAAAAAAATAAAAAATAAGAAAAGTGGAATTGAAAAGGAAATGTGATGCACGCTATGTTTTTGCAATGTAAATGTTTGGTGAGTCTGCTGCAGGGTTTAGAACAGGGACTAGAACGGGGATGGTTGGTTGAGTTATTTGATTTTGAAGTGGATTGTTTAAGCCAAGGCTAAATACAAATTATACAAACAAATTGTGTGTGTGCTTAATTGTCTGGGATGGGTACAGACAGGAGCAGACCTTTCAACCACGAGGAGGAATAACCCTCAAGGTCTGTTGAATCATTGGCAGTCTACCCATTGATTCTAGAAAGGGGAGATGTGGTGTGATTGTCAATATAAGGTGACGTCAGCAAGGTGCGTGAGGGGAGTTAACAACACGCTACCAGAGTAGAGGGTGATACAGACGAGGGACCGGTGAAAAAGCCCAATAAACGTTATAAAGCACAGTTGGACTCATGCGTATGTTATTCAATAACACGACAACCAGTAGATATGGATCTATATCTATAGATCTATATCTATATAGCTCAATGTCTATAGATAAAGACCAGTAGATATAGATCTATATCTATATAGATCTATAGATAAAGACTAGTAGATATAGATCTATAGCTATAGAAATGCGGGATCAACAAAGGCTTCTGTTCTCTTGTGAATATGACCTTTGACCCCTGTGTGCGCTGTGTGCTCCCCCAGGAGGCCAAGAAGAGGTACGACAAGGAAACGGAGAAATACTGCAGCGTCCTGGAGAAACACCTGAGTCTGTCGGCCAGGAGGAAGGAGACGCAGCTGCAGGAGGTGGACAACCCAGCCCCCCCCCCTCCTCCCCGCCCACCACCCTCCTACCTGTCTCACCTGTCCCTCCCTCCCCCTCCCCCAGGCTGACTCCCAGGTGGAGGGGGTGAGGCAGCAGTTCTACCAGGCATCCCTGGACTACGTCTTCAAGGTCCAGGAGGTCCAGGAGAGAAAGATGTTCGACTTTGTGGAGCCTGTGAGTCACTGGAGACCGGGTCCTGGACCTGGTCCTGGTCTTGATGACGTCTCGGTGTCTCAGTCTGGACTGACAACATGACGTCTCCTCCTCCCTCCCTCCCCCACCCAGCTCCTCTCCTTCCTGCAGGGTCTCTTCACTCACTACCATCACGGCTATGAACTGGCCAAGGACTTCAGCCACTTCCAGACCCACCTGACCATCAGCATCCAGAACGTAATGAGCTGCAGCAGCCAGCAGGGGGCCACACACACACACACACACACACACACACACACACACACACACACACACACACACACGGGAGGGTTGTCAAGCTGTGGCTGTGCTCTGATTGGCAGACGAGGAATCGCTTTGAGAGCACGCGCTCTGAGGTGGAGAGTCTGATGAAGAAGATGAAGGAGAACCCAGAGGAGCACAAGAACATCAGGCAGAACGTGATGGAGGGATACCTCTTCATCCAGGAGAGACGTGAGTGGGGGTGGGGTGGGGGGTAGGGGGGGGGGTAGGGGTGGGGTGACACTGATGAATTGTGGTTGTGGTTCTTTTTTCATTTGACCTTTGACCTCCAGGCTCCTTTGTGTCCTCCTGGGTCAAGTACTACTGCACCTACCAGCGGGAGCCCCGCAGGGTCACCATGGTGACCTTTGACCCCAGGGCTGCAGGGAAACTGGTCAGTAGCTCATCACCAGTGGGGAGGATCGGGGTGGGTGAGAGATGATCTGCAGTGATCTGCAGTGATCGCCAGTGATCTGCAGTGACCAGCAGTGATCGGCAGAGATCTGCAGTGATCGCCAGTGACCAGCAGTGATCGGCAGAGATCTGCAGTGATCGCCAGTGACCTGCAGTGATCTGCAGCGATCGCCAGTGATCTGCAGCTATCGCCAGTGATCTGCAGTGATCTGCAGTGATCGCCAGTGATCTGCAGTGATTGGCAGTGATCTGCAGTGACCTGCAGTGATCGGCAGTGATCTTCAGTTATCTGCAGTGATTGGCAGTGATCTGCAGTTATCTGCAGTTATCGCCAGTGATCGGCAGAGATCTGCAGTGACCAGCAGTGATCTTCAGTTATCTGCAGTTATCGCCAGTTATCTGCAGTGATCGGCGGTGACCGGCAGTGACTGGCAGTGATCTGCAGTGATTGGCGGTGACCGGCGGTGATCGGCAGTGATCTGCAGAGATCTGCTGTTATCGGCAGTGATCGGCAGTGATCGTCAATGATCTGCAGTGATCTGCAGTTATCTGCAGTGACCGGCAGTGATCGGCGGTGATCGGCGGTGACCGGCAGTGATCGGCAGTGATCTGCAGTGATCGGCGGTGACCGGCAGTGATCGGCGGTGATCGGCAGTGATCTGCAGAGATCTGCTGTTATCTGCAGTGATCGCCAGTGATCTGCAGTGATCTGCAGTGATCGCCAGTGATCGGCAGTGATCTGCAGAGATCTGCTGTTATCTGCAGTGATCGCCAGTGATCTGCAGTGATCTGCAGTGATCGCCAGTGATCGCCAGTGATCTGCAGTGATCGGCAGAGATCTGCAGAGATCTGCTGTTATCTGCAGTGATCTGCAGTGACCGGCAGTGATCGGCAGAGATCTGCTGTTATCTGCAGTGATCTGCAGTGATCGGCAGTGATCGGCAGTGATCTGCAGTGATCGCCAGTGATCTGCAGTGACCGGCAGTGACCAGCAGTGATTGGTGGGTTTGTGCAGGAAGAACTGGCCGGTGAAAATTTCACATTTTTGCCCCATTTATTGGCGTGGCCTCCCCTACGGCCTGGAGTGTTAAGAACTTTCAGACTGCAGTAGAGAGGCTCACCCATTGGCTAGTCCTCCTCCTCCACCTCCATCTGATCATCAGTGTGCTAACAGCCTGGTGCTAACTGCTGCTAACTGCTGCTGCCCCCTGCAGGGCGAGCAGGAGAGCTTCATCCTCAGGTCCTGCACGAGGAGGAAGTCTGACTCCATCGAGAAGAGATTCTGCTTCGACGTGGAGGCCGAGGACCGGTGAGCCACTCTACTGTCTGACGCTTCCTGTTAACCACTTCCTGTCAGACACTTCCTGTCAGCCACTGACTTCCTGTGTGCAGGCCAGGCGTGATCACCATTCAGGCTCCATCAGAGGAGGAGCGTCGACTGTGGATGGAGGCCATGGAGGGTCAAGAACCTGTGGGTTATTACACTGTTATTACTCTGTTATTACACTGTTATTGCTGTTATTACACTGTTATTACACTGTTATTACTGCTCTTATTATCATCGTCATCATCACAGCTTGGTTTTAATTCTCAGGTTTACAACCTGAACAAAGACAACCAGGCAGAAGGCAGTGAGTATCACACACCTTCATCATCATCATCATCATCATCATTCTGAGTAGACTCAAATTAATAACCTCACTTCTGTCTCTCCTACTCCTCCTCTCCCCCACCTCCTCCTCCTCCTCCTCAGCAGCCCAGCTGGATGTCGTCGGCTTCAACGTGATGAAGAAGTTCATCTACGCCGTGGAGACCAGAGGTTTCACCACCTCCAGCCTTCTAGATTAATAGATCCTGTTTTCTTGTCGTGAGGCTGCAGTGTGTAAACTCTGCCCCCTGCAGGTCTGGATGAGCAGGGCCTCTACAGACTAGTGGGAGTCACATCCAGAGTGCAGAGACTCCTGAACCTGGCCATGGGTACACACACACACACACACTCACACACACTCTCTTTCTCTCTCTCACTCTCCGTCTCTCACTCACCTTCTCTCACTCTCCCTCTTTCTCACTCTCTCTCGCACTCTCACTCTCACTCTCACTCTCTCTCACTCTCTCCCTCCCTCTCACTCTCTCACTCTCCACCTCTCACTCTCTCACTCACTCTCCCTCCTTCACTCTCACTCTCTCCCTCACTCTCTCCCTCCCTCTCACTCTCTCAGTCTCCGCCTCTCTCTCTCTCTCTCTCTCCCTCTCACTCACTCTCTCCTCCCTCTCTCTCTCTCTCTCTCTCCCTCTCACTCTCTCCCTCACTCTCTCTCACTCTCTCCCTCCCTCTCACTCTCTGCCTCTCCCTCTCTCCCTCTCACTCTCTCCGCCTCTCTGTCTCTCTCCCTCTCCCTCACTCTCCCTCCTTCACTCTCTCTCTCTGTCTCTCTTCCTCTCACTCTCTCACTCTTACTCTCTCACTCACTCTCTCTCACTCTCTCTGTCACTCTCCGCCTCTCCCTCTCACTCTCTCACTCACTCTCCCTCCTCTCTCACTCTCTCTCCCTCTCTCACTCTCGCTCACTCTGTCACTCTCTCCCTCCCTCTCACTCTCTCACTCACTCTCCCTCCTTCTCTCTCTCTCCCTCTCTCCCTCTCTCTCACTCTCACTCTGTCACTCTCTCCCTCCCTCTCACTCTCTCACTCTCTCACTCTCCACCTCTCTCTCTCTCTCTCTCCCTCTCTCTCTCTCTCTCTCTCTCTCTCTCTCTCTCTCTCCCTCTCCCTCTCTCACTCTCGCTCACTCTCACTCTGTCACTCTCTCCCTCCCTCTCACTCTCTCACTCTCACTCTCTCTCTTTCTCTCTCTCTCACTCTCTCCCTCTCTGCTCCGTGATGCTCCTCAGACTCCAAGACTTGTGCGGATGTGGATCTGGAGAATCCAGAGTGGGAGATCAAAACCATCACCAGCACCATCAAGCACTACCTCAGGTGGGGGGGGGGGGTTCAGGGTCTTCAGGGGTCTGCAGCAGCAGCACCTCCTGCACAGAGGAGGTGCTGCTG